>NC_056733.1:528024746-528047124 GCF_019279795.1 Protopterus annectens
TGGGATCAAGCAGCATTAGAAGTTTCAAAGCTGCTAGAAAAGAGCCATCCAGCCTGTCCCCATCGACCAGATCGGATCAGGAACTTACTCAAAGTTATTTTTGGTACCAAAAAGACAGGGACTTCAGGCCCATTTTGGACCTCAGTTCATTGAATCGCTTCGTAAAGAAGTCCAAATTCAATGGTCACTCTTCAATCTATTCTTCCTTTGCTGGAAAAGATGCATGGATGTGCTCCATAGATCTCCAGGACGCTTACTATCACATTCCCATAGCTCAAGAGTCCAGGAGACATTTACGCTCACCGGAGTCAGTCATTTCCACCCGGCACTGCCCTTTGGTCTCACCACAGCCCCCAGGGTGTTCACTCAAGTGTCTGGCAGTGGTAACTGCTCACCTGAGAAGTCTGGGATTCCAGGTGTTTCCTTATCTAGACGACTGGCTTCTTACTGCCACCTCGGAGCATCTACTACTCCAAGCGCCAGAGCCACGCTCACCTTGGGCCGCTTCTTGGGGATCACATTCAGTTTGCAAAATCTGTACTACAGCCTTCTCAGCATATTACTTTCATAGGCGCAGACTTAGACACAAAAAGAATGCGCCTTTTACCGCAGCAAGAATTCAGATCTACAAGATCAAGTCAAATCCTGCCTCCACTTACAAAGCCCGCCCATCGGATCCTACAACTGTTGGGCTCGATGGCGCCGACCATACTTCTAGTTCCCTTAGCCAGACTTCACAATTCTTCAATGGCTACTGTCGGTTCAATGGTCTTATCAGGAACTTCCCTTGAACCACTTAATCATAATCACGAGTTGCCGGCCGAGATCTGCATTGGTGGCTTCTCCAATCAGATCTCGACCAGGGCTACCTTTATACCTCAACGTCCTGCCACTGTGACTACGGACGCCTCCCAGGTAGGGTGGGGGTCTACCTGGACAGGTCGGTCCAAGGCACATGGCAGACCCAGGAAACGATTTGCATATCAATGTCCTGGAAATGAGAGCGTACTATTGGTACTCCAAGCTTCCTCCATCACGCCTTCCACAGGGTCCAATTGTTATTCTATCCGACAACATGTCGGTGGTATGGTACATAAACAAGCAAGGTGGAACCAGGTCTTACCCACTATGCAGAGAAGCCATGAGACTTTGGCACTGGGCGGTAGCTACAACCAGCTTTCTAATGGCAACGCATACCGGGAAGTCCAATGTGATTGCGGACAGATTAAGCAGGACCATTCTTTTACCCCACGAGTGGTCCTCAACCAGAATATAGCTGCGAAAATCTTCGACAGATGGGGTCATCCTTGCTACCTGTTTGCCAGTCCTCACAATGCTAAATGCAGAGAGTTCTTCACACTGTTCCCTTCTCAGGGACAGATTCCCAGGATGCTCTGACTCACATTTGGCCCCGGTCTTCTATGCCTTCCTCCGTTCCCTCCTACCGAGGGTGATACAGAAGGCCATTTACATGGAGAGCGAGATGATTTTGATTGCCCCGCACTGGCCTCGGCTAAGTTTGGTTTCCTTTCCTACAGAGGCATGCGATAGAAGGTCCATGGTTTCTGGATCCGTGCCAGACCTGTTGACTCATCAGTCAGGATGGCTTCATCCGTCTCTCAGGTCCCTGAAGTTGGCAGCATGGTTACTCCACTTCCATCCTTAGTCCGTGACAATGCTCTTTCGGACGGGTTCACATACTGTCTTCTTCTCATAAACCTTCCACCATCAAACTTTATTCCAGTAAATGGAAAAGGTTTGCCTTCTGGGCTCAAGAACGGGGTATAGATCCTATTACTGCACCAATATCGGAGGTTCTGAATTTTCTGGCCTCCCTTTTTCAGTCGGGCTCTTCAGTTTCTACCATTAAGGTTCAGCTAGCGGCCATCTCTAATTTTCATGCTTCCTGTGAACCTTCATTGATGTCTCACAAACTTTGTAAGGCCTTCCTTAAAGGGGCTTGGCTCCTTAGGCCTCCTTTATCTCATCCTGTTCCCCCTTGGGATTTGAATATGGTTCTTGCTGCCCTAACTGCCCGTCCTTTCGAACCAGCTGCTACTTGTGATTTAAAATTTCTGTCTTGGAAAACGGCCTTTTTAGTAGCCATAACATCTGCTAGGCGAGTTTCAGAACTTCAAGCTCTTTGTTCTGATCCTCCCTACTTGATTTTTCACAAGCATAGAGTTTCATTGAAATTAAACCCTGCATTTATACCAAAAGTGGCCTCCTCTTTCTGTATGCAACAAACTATAGAACTCCCTGTATTTTTCCCAGAATTCTCTAACAACGCAGAATATACTTTGCATCAATTGGACGTACATAGACAACTGTGTTTTTATTTGAATAGAACCGCTCAAACGCGGAAATCAAATCAATTGTTTGTTTCCTTTGCAGTGAACAAATTGGGTCAACCAGTAACAAAAACCTCCATATCTAAATGGATTAAAGATTGTATCATTTTTGTTTATTCACAGGCTAACAAACACCTCCCCTTTCCAGTCAAGGCTCATTCTACAAGGGCAATGACTACTTCCGTAGCTTTTCACTCCAAGTTATCAATAGATGATATTTGTGCTGCGGCAATCTGGACTTCTCGCACACTTTCATTTCTCATTACAAATTGGATGTGGTTTCTCGAGGCAGAGCTTCCTTTGGTTCCACAGTTCTCAGGAGTGTGTTCCAATGAGCCACCCGGGATGTAGGTGCTAGGGACGCTGTCCCATCTGTCATGAATGTAGGCGAGATAGGATCCCATTACATCTTTAGTTATGTACTTACCATAACTTCGGATGTATGGGATCCATCTCGCCACATTCATAAGTACCCACCCTCCTTCCCCTGCCATTTGGATTTAGAGGAGCTGTAGTCCTTTTTTCTTGGCGCTCTTTCTGAAGAACTTTAGTTGGTTATAGTGATTACTACCTTTCTGTGTTTGCATGGATGTATGAAAGTAACAAACAAGATCTGGGCAAGCAGGTCTAGTGCATCCTGGGAGAGCGAGTAGCCCAGCCAATGAGAGCCTTCCTGCTAGTGTATTAGTAGCAGTCGAGCCGATGGATCGGCTCCGAACCCATCTGTCATGAATGTAGGCGAGATGGATCCCATACATCCGAAGTTATGGTAAGTACATAACTAAAAGTTTTTACTTTCATTCTGTATTTGGTCTGATGAAGCGGTAACCCCGCAAAAGAGCTAACCTTTTTTCCAATAAATACATCTTTTGAATATTTATTTGGCTGGACCATGGTTGTTTGACTCACTTGTACATATTTTTTGGACTTCCCTAGATATGTCAGCACTTCAAGCATTTGGGGCAAAATCAGTTTGGCTCAGTCAGTCACTCTGAGGCAATTATCTTTGACAACATATTTCTTGTTTGTTCTCGGCACTTTGTAGTTTGCTGTTTCAACAACAAATGACCTTGACTCGCACTTCATCAGAACTATTTCTTACCTTATGTTATTCCGTCAGATCAAACAGTTTTACTGTCTTTATCTTGGCATGTATTTTGTCCAGTCTCTTGTATCTGATTTTTTCTTAGGGCTCAACAAAAAAAAAACAGATGTGTGAATGCTTCCTTTGAAGCTATAATATATAAATAATGGAAAGATGAAAGACCAGTACCTTTTAGTGGAGTATTTCTGCATTCCACAAATGATAAGCAAGCATCTCCATAACAGTCCCTGCTAAGGCTCTGCAATTTCTTCATTAAATATTCCATAGGCTGCATTCCTGTGTCCTCTTCACCATTAAATTGTGCATAGTTAATACTGAATGTAACATGCTGAAACTTGCAGTGCTCTGAAAATATCTGAAGTTTTATGCTGACAATACTGTGGACCATTTTATATTACAACTACATCTGGAATATCATTTCTGAAGATGATTGTTTTAAGTGCATGCTTACAGCTTTTGAAAACTTTAAGTCCGAATCAGCATAGATGTAATGCATACACTCTTTGAAATTAAACAGCTCTGACCAAGTCTTTCGTGTTGATTTTGAGAGAAATTAATATAGTAACACAGCTTCTCTTGGATTATTATTGTGACAAGTTTAGCATAGTTTTAAACTTCTTGCTGTGTTTATACAGACATTCCTGGCCACAAAACTGTATCTCAAACACTTATGTTTCATTATGTCCAGGTAAAAAGTCATGTGCATATACCAATACTTATTTCAACTGGTTTGACTGTGTTTGCTTTATAAAATAATCTTTGTATGCAGTGATTCTTTTCTTTGAATGAAAATTAAGGATGTATTAGTTTTCTCTTGGCAGTCATCTGTTTTGGCCATTCTGTCGTTTCTGAATAATCAGGGCATTTCCAAAACATAAAGTTCCTTTTTTTATAGGTTCATAGGTTCATACTAGGCTATCTGCCCTAGGGCATTTATAAGCCTAGCCAGAGTGTGTTTGGCTTTCGCCACCCATTTTAAATTAATTTTGCTATGCCCTTTTTCGAGGTTAGTATACTGTGCCTCTGTCTAACAGTGACACAGATGTGATACCCGGGGTAAACCTACGATCTCCCATCCACTCATCAAGATTCCTCTTGAAGAGAGTCAGTGAGGGACTCTGCCTAACCTGGACTGGGATTTTATTCTAGAGTGAAGGGAGCCTATGGGTTATGAATCTGTCCCTCCAGCATGTCCTATTTATTTCAGTGCTGAGGTTCAAGTCTCTCGAGTGCGTAGCTCGATGGGATTTGGATTTTCTGAGGTGCAGCATATCCATTAATTCCGGGTTGGACATGGCTTTATACTTCAGGCACAGATCGCCTCTGAGCAGGCGGTATGCCACTGAGTAGAGCTGGAGTTTCTTTAACCGGGCCACATATGGCATCTGTTTGAGCCCATTGATCCTCTTGGTGAGGTACTTTTGGGGTCTTTCCAGTTGCTGCAGGTGTCTGGTAAGGTACATCCCAAAAGGGGCATTGTACTCAATTATGGGCCTGATGAGGGATGAGTAAAGAGGCACAATGACCTCCCCTGATCTAGATGTGAATCCCTTCATGATTAGATGGGCTATATAAAATGTTTTTCTAACCACTTTGGCCATGTGGTTGTCAAATGAGAGAGTGCTATCAACCTGGGTCCCCAGGTCCCTAATTACTTCTTCTGTACTTAATGGATTACCACCTATGTGGTAATTTGTGGGCACTTTGTTTTTGCCAAAGGATGACTATACACTTTGTATGCTAAGCTTGAGGCCATGGCTCTGGCACCAGTTGTCTGTTTCTATGAGGCCCTTTTGGAGGATGCTTGTGTCGGCTGGAGAGTCAATTATGGCACCCAGTTTGCAGTCATCTGCGAACTTGGTCAGCCACAGTCCTTCCGTGTTGGCCTGTACCTCCGAGAAATATATACCAACAAGGGAGGTCCCAGGACTGAGCCTTGTGGGACGCCACTTGTAACTGGTTTGGAGTCTGACATGGCTCCAGCAATTCTTACCATGTGGGTTCTGTCCTTGAGCCAGTTTGCAACCCATCTAGTGACATAGGGGTTTATATTTAAGCTGGTGAGCTTATCTATAATGCCCGAGTGGGGTATTGTATCGAAGGCTTTTGCGAGGTCCAGGTAGGCTGTGTGAACCACCTTCCCCTCATCAATGGCCTTGGTGACTGTTTCATAGAAATCGACCGGGTTTAAGAGGCAGGATCTGCCCTTAACAAAGCCGAACTGGGTAGGATCCAGTGTCTGTAGGTCCCCAATATCTTTATTTATGAGGTACATCATGATCTTTTCCATAGCTTTGCAGACCAAGCTAGTCAGGCTTATGGGGCGATAGTTTCCAGGATCCGTTGAGGCACCACCTTTGTGGAGAGGGACCACTGTTGCTGTACGACACTCTTTGGGTACATATCCTGTAGTAAGTAGTGGTAGCTGCTGTATAGCTCAATTAACTACCTTTTCATCTCCAAGAAGACCCTTTTGCTTCTTTGCCAGATATAAAGGATAATAAGGGATATCTGCTGTTTACATTCCTTTTCTTGGCCTATAATTATATCAGAAACCTCCATGGCAAAGCCCAGGTTTGTTCCAAATTAATACTTAATGGTACCACTTACACTGATCCTGTTGACTTAGTTCAGTTCAAACGTCATCCTGTATCCACCCCCAAAGGCCCATTCATCATCACTGATACTTGTCCTGCACCTCACATCACCATAGATCAAGAGTTAAAGGCCTTGTCCAAGGCAAAGAACATAGATTTCGTTGGACCTGATAGTTTCCCAGGCTGTATTCTACACCATCTCCAGCAAGAACTAACTTCGCCATTGAGCACCTTGTTCAACCACAGCTTAAGTACAGGCTTCATTCCAGTACAGTGGAGAACTGCAATTGTCATTCCCTTGCACAAAGGTGGTGCCACTACTGACCTTGGAAACCATCACCCCATTAGCTTGGCAAGTCTGATCTGTAAAGCCATGGAGCGTATTATTATAGATCTCATAGACAAGATCATAGGCAATCTACAAGTGCTTGACCCCACCCAGTTCAGATTTGTCAAGGGCAGACCTTGCCTTTTGAACTTTGTTGACTGCTTTGAGACTGTCACCAATGCCCTGGATGAGGGGAAAGTCAGTACATGCAGCTTACCTTGACTTGGTCAAAGCCTTTGACACAATCCCTCACTCGGGCATCATTAAAAGGTAATGCAACTTGGTGCAAATCCCTGTCTCATCAGGTGGGTGGCCAACTGGTTCACCGATAGGACCCACAAGGTCAAAATAGTCACCTCTATCTCCGACGGCAGACCTGTCACTAGTGGTGTTCCCTAGGGATCTGTCCTGGGTCCCCTGCTGTTTGGCATCAGCTTCTCAGACATTCAGGCAAAGACAAAAGGCCTGTGGCTGACCAAGTTTGTGGATGACTATAAGTTGGGTGTTGTCATTGTCTCCCCAAATAACATACTGCAAGAGGGTCTAACAGCAACAGATGACTGGTGCCAAAGTGATGGTCTTAAATTAAATGCAAAAAATTTATTATACCATTTGGCAAAAACACTGATTACTGCATCAAGGCAACCCCCTAAGCACACAACCTTTGGTGAGAGACCTGGGTACTCAGGTTGACAACAATCTCACATTCGACCATCATGTAGCGACAGTGGTCAGAAAAGCGTTTTACTTGGTTCATCTCATAAGTGAAGGGCTTGCATCCAGAAAAAAGGAGGTTATTACCTCTCTGTACTCCTTCCTTATTAGGCCAATAATTGAGTATAACACCCCATTTGGTATGTACCTTTCCCAAACACCTGCACCAACTGGAAAGGCCACAGAAATACCTCACAAAGAGAATCCATGGCCTCCAGCACCAGTCCTATGTGGACATGCTCAAATCACTCTCACTCTACTCTGTATCGTGCAGATTACTTAGAGGTGATCTGTGTCTCACCTACAAGACAATGTCTGACCCTGCCGTACTAGAGATGGTCCATATCCATAAGTCTAACTCCTTGTACTTTACCCACTCAAAACCCCTAAGTCTAATATGCGACATCAACAAAACCTGCTAGAGAGACAGGTTTGTCTCCCAGAGGCTGCCCCATCTCTGGAATAGACTTCCCATACATGTCAAATAGAGTACCTCACTGGCTTTCTTCAAGCGCAACCTTGATAAATGGATGGAAAACCACAAATTTGTCCCAGGGATTCCACCTGTATCCCTCACTGACAGGGGCAGCATGTGCTGACTGAGGGATTTTTTTTTTGGGGGGGGGGTGAACTCTTGGCTTGGGTTGTAAGGGCTCCAGGCCCATTAGCCTAGTAATCTCATATGAACTCAAGTCCTAGTTCAGTAAACACAACAGTATTTTTGTAACTCAGGATGTTATGTGATCCAATCTCGCCTACATTCTTACTCACGGGTTCGGAGCCGAACATCGGCTCCGACATGGGCAACTTATTTTTCTAGCACAAAGTCTCTAATTGGCTGGGATAACCTGGTATCCCATGTTGCACCGCTCCATAGCCCCAGATCTCGTTTGCCGCTCATGTAGCTAGGACATGGTCTCGCTTGGCTGTGGCTAAGTAGCTTTAAAACTTCTTTTTTATCTCTGAAAATTGTGTTTTTTCTTCACAAAAGCTATTTTAATAGCTAATTGCTCTTGTTGTTTAGCGTGTGTTGTAGTGTGAGTGATTTGTTTTGTGGTATCCCTCTGTTCCTACGGGCTAGGCCCGTTTAAATTAGAGGACCTAGTCCTCCCTCCACTGTATAGTTTGTCTGTTCCTGTGAAAGAAAAGCGTTTTGTTCCTCACTTCTGTGTGTGTGCGTTAGTCGTGTCAAGAATCGTTTAAATTAGAGATTCTTGTCAGCAGTTGTTAGCGGTAGTTTCCCACCTTAACCGTTGTTGGACTAAGGTCCTGTTGCTTGTTGTGTTGTGTACAGTGCTCTTTGATATGTCAAAGGATCAGGCGAACATAAACCCTCTGGGTTTAAGAAGTGTTCTAAATGCAGCTACAAGATGTCCATAACAGATGGACATTCCATTTGTGTATACTGCCTGGGGGCTATACATTTACAAGAGTCCTGTAGCTTTTGTCACGCATTCAGCCCAAGGGTGTTACAGGAAAGAAAAAATAAACTTATACTGAAGGGTCTTCTAAAGCCTTCCTTTGAGGAGTCCTTGGACTCTTCCTCTGGTTCACAAACTAAAGCCAAGACTTCTAAGGCTAAGAAGAGATCTCCAGCTCCATCTGTTTCATCGGAGCCACCGGAGAAGACTACCAAATTGGATTCTACCTCCTCGGCTCCCTTGTCCTCGGGGCCGGAGGAGGTAGCTGTGGTTCTTGAATCAGCCTCGGCTCCAATCCTGTTAGAGCCTATTTGGAGCTGGTCTCCTAGTGTCAGAAAAGGATCTCCAGATAGGAGATCACAGTCACCTTCTCTCTCCTCCAAATCCTCTTGACTCTCTGATTTGGATGTTGATAGGGTGGTCCAGAGGCTCCTGCAGTCGCCTGTGTTGGCAAAATTATTTTCGGCTCCGACCCAGTCGGCTCTGGAGCCAGTCCCGATGAGTGCACCGATGTTTCCTCCTCCGAACACCTCCTTGTCTTCGGAGCCGGAGTGTTCTGCTCCGGGTGATGTTCTGCCGGCTCCGATACCTCTTAAGGCTTTATCGCTGCCGACGTCAGCTCCAACCATGTCGGCTCCGTCCTCTGGTTTCGGGATCCGGGTTTCCTCTGTCGGGCCCAAGGGGGATACTTCGGGACTTTTGTCGGTTCCGAGCCTCCCTCTCGGCACTTCGGCTCGGGGAACTTCAGCTCCGGTCGTGGCCTCGGAGGTTGGTCAGTCCTCGGATTCAGGGGGACCCACCTTCAAAGCCATGAGGAGCGCACTGGCCAGATCTTCAGTGACATCACCCGGATCGGTCATTCCATCCCCTTCCACACCGGCGAGAGCCTCTGATGTCCCCCTGTCGGTTGATGGTGGAGCCCCAAGGTCTGGGGATACCCCCATGAGTGGTCCCCAGCTTTCTGAGGGCCGCTCGGAGTCTGTGCCTGAGGATCTCCCAAGAAAGAAGTTGTGCAACAGGAAGCACATAGACACCCAGGATGAGTCTCTCACTTCTGATACCGACCTCGAAGAGTCAGAGGGTCCCCCAAGTCGTCCTCTGATGACGTCTCTTTCTCCGACATCCTGGAGATTTTGAGGCAGAGAGGCGGCTGGTCATCCAAAACCCCCTCTGAGGAGGAGTCGGTATTCCTCAAGGCCTTTGAGGCTCTACCCTCTGCCTCCTGGGTGTCTCCACCCTTTGATGAGCTCCTAGATTTGATCTGTCGAAGGGCGTGGGAGACTCCTAACTCGGTGGAACCTGTACCCAGATGCCCCAATAAATTCCTTTCAGCTCCCCCTGGGAAAGAGTTCCTGTCCAAAGGGGTTTCTGTGGATGCCATGGTGGTGGCGGCGGCCACTCAGCAGAAAGTAGCAGAGTCTTCTTCCTCCGTCCATCATCCTAACAAGGAGTCCAGGAGTGTGGATCTGTATGGGAAGCGTACCCTCTCTTAAGCGACCTTCACCCTTCGGTCTCTGAATTATCTTTGTCATTTTACTCAGCTCCAGAGAGATCTCCTTAAAGAGTTAGGAAATACTCTAACGGGTAACGTACCTATGGCGTTAACACAGACGGTTAACACCCAATTGTCTACTCTTGGCTCGATTGTCAACTCATCCATGAGGCTCATATCTTATGCAGCCGAGGGGGCGAGCAGGGCAGCTAGCTCAGGTGTAGCCCTCAGGAGGCAAGCCTGAATGCACCTGTGTCATTTCGCGGAGGCCTTCAAGTCTTCCTTCACTGACGCCTCCTTTGATGGGTCCTCACTCTTTGGGACCAAAGTGAAAGACACCCTCACCAGATGCGAGCAAGAGGGAAAGACCCTGTCTGCCGTTGGGGTCCATTTTTCCCTTCCATCTAGGCCTTACCCCAAGGCTCAGAGGGGAGGAAAAATGTGGTTAAAAAGTCAGTGAAGTCTTTCCCTGCTGCTCAAGGTGAGTCCCCCTCCAGAGGCAGAGGAGGGGTGGCTATTCTGGGAGACGCCGCCCTAGGGGCCGAGGAGGCCCTCGCATTTCAGGAGACTGTGATTCCTTTCTCGGGCCTTCCTATCATCGTCCCTGATGTATTGCCTGACTGTGCTGTTCCGGAGCCAGTCGGGGGCCGCATTTCATTGTACCCGGAAGCCTGGGCAAGTATCACTCAGGATCGATGGGTGCTTTGTATAGTTACCGGAGGTTATTCCATCCCCTTGTTGTCAGATCCCCCTCCACCCAAGAGAATCCCAGACGTTCCACCCAGTCAAAGGAGTCACGCAACACTAGAAATTTCAAAGTTGCTGGAAAAAGGAGTCCTCCAACCTGTCCCCTCAGACCAGATCGGATTAGGGACTTACTCAAGACTCTTTTTGGTGCCGAAAAAAACAGGGGACCTGAGACCCATCTTGGATCTCAGCCGACTGAATCACTACGTTCTAAAGTCCAAGTTCCGAATGGTCACCCTTCAGTCTATTTTTCCATTACTGGGAAAAGAAGTATGGATGTGCTCCATCGACCTCAAGGATGCTCACTACCATATCAAAATGGACAGGGCATCCAGGAGTCACTTACGCTTCCGGCTGGGAGCCAGTCATTTCCAGTTTCTTGCCCTGCCCTTTGGTCTCTCCACAGCCCCAAGGGTGTTCACCAAGTGTTTGGCAGTGGTGACAGCTCACCTGAGACATCAAGGATTTCAAGTGCTTCCATACCTGGACAACTGGCTCCTCACCGCCCCCACCAGGCATCTTCTCATTCAGGCCAGGGAAAAGACCATTGCCCTTTGTCATCAGCTAGGAATTACCTTGAACTGGGGAAAGTCTGCCTTGCTGCCCTCACAGAGTGTCACATTTATAGGCGCAGAGCTAGATACCGTTCATATGCGGGCGTTCCTGCCCCAAGAAAGGATAGAGGTGTTGCAGGGTCAGGTTCACGCGTTGCTACCCCTCAAGAAGGTTCAGGCCAGATGGTTTCTACAGCTCCTGGGATCCATGGCAGCCACCATTATGTTAGTGCCTCTAGCCAGATTACACATGAGGCTTCTGCAGTGGCTCCTGTCTGCCCAATGGTCCTTTTGGAAACTTCTCCTGTCCCATTTGATCCTACTCACCGATCGGTGCAAACAGGACCTCTGTTGGTGGCTATGCTCCACCAACTTGAACAAAGGGAACCCGTTTATTCCTATGCCACCAGTTGCCATGGTGACCACGTACGCCTCCCAGATGGGGTGGGGGGGGGCATTATCTTGGCATTACGGTCCAAGGCACCTGGCAAGATCACGAGGTACATCTGCACATCAATGTCCTAGAGATGAGAGCAGTGTTACTGGCATTGCAAGCACTGCAGAGCTCTCTCCCCCTAGGGACGATTGCGATTCACTCAGACAACATGTCCGTGGTGTGGTACCTGAACAAGCAAGGGGGAACCATATCTTACCCCTTATGCAGAGAAGCCATGCGAGTGTGGCAGTGGGCAGTGTCTTCCCGACGGTTCCTAGTGGCAATGCACATTCTGGGGAAGGCCAGTGTGATAGCAGACAGGCTAAGCAAATCTATTCTGATGCCTTACGAGTGGTCCCTGAACTGCCGAGTTGCGGAACAGATTTTCAACAGGTGGGGTCAGCCTTGCTGCAACCTTTTTGCCAATCCCCACAATGCCAAGTGCAGCAACTACTTCACGCTGATCCCCCCACAGGGGGAGTCACCCAGGGACGCTCTAGTCCATGATTGGCCTTCCGGTCTGCTCTATGCTTTCCCTCCGTTTCGTCTGCTACCAAGAGTGAGTCAGAAAGCCATTTCCTCGGGAAGCAAGATGATTCTAATTGCCCCACACTGGCCTCACCAAGTCTGGTTCTCCTTTCTTCATCAGTATGCAGTGGACAGTCCTTGGACTCTGGACCCAGCACCAGAACTACTGACACACATGTCGGGACAGTCTCATCCTCCCCTGCGGACCCTCAGGTTGACAGCCTGGCTACTCCACTTCCATCTTTAGTCAGACTTCATCGTTTTTCACCTGAGGTAGTACACATTTTATCTTCTTCTCATAAATTTTCTACCAGGAAGATTTACTTCAGCAAGTGGAAAAGATTTTCAATTTGGGCTCAGGCCCAGGGACTGGATCCTTTCACAGCCCCCATCCCTGCTGTCTTAGATTTTTTATCCACACTTTTTCAGCAGGGTTCTGCTCCTGCGACCATTAAGGTCCAGCTGGCTGCTATTTCTAATTTTCATACCTCTTACGAACCTTCTCTCATGGCTCATAAACTATGTTAAGGCCTTTTTGAGGGACACCTTGTTGCTACAGCCTCCTGTGTCAGAACCCATCATGCCATATGATTTAAATTTTGTTTTACAGGCTCTGACGTCATCACCTTTCAAACCAGCTGCCACCTGTGAATTAAAATTTCTGTCTTGGAAGACTGCATTCTTAATAGCTATCACATCAGGCAGACAGGTGTCGGAGATTCAAGCGTTGTCCATCAAATCCCCTTATTTAATCTTTCATAAGGACAGGGTTTCCTTAAGACCTAATCCGTCCTTTCTTCCGAAAGTAACTTCTGCCGTTAATCTCAATCAATCCATTGAGATGCCAGTTTTCTTCCCTCAATTTTCCAACAAGGCGGAGTTTAAGTTTCATCAGTTGGACGTACACAGGCAGATTCGATTTTACTTACACAGGAGAAAACAACTTCGTAAGTCTGACTAAGAAGTTATGTACTCACCATAACGTTCCATCTGAGTAGGTGACTTCATTTGTCTGCAACCTTTGGGTCTTGGATCCGACTTCGGAACCGAGCCGGCAACTTATTTTACAACTTATGGATCCGAGCTCCTAGCTCCTCCCCTTACCCATAATCCCCTGCCAACCCTGATTGACCTCAGATCAAGTTTGCCCTTATACCAAAATTCAGACCAAAAACGTCCCGAAAGGGACTAAGAAAGGACATTCAAGAATTAACTTCTGAAGGCCAGGGCGAAGGAGGGGGGGTGGTTGCAGACAAATGAAGTCACCTACTCAAATGGAACATTATGGTGAGTACATAACTTCTTAATCTGAAGTAGGGACTTCATTTGTCAGCAACCTTTGGGACAGAGTCCCCAGCTACCTGAATCTTGGGCGGCCATCATGGAAGGATGTTCGAGCACTGGAGCCAAAGGATGCTCTCCTCTGGAAATAACGTCCAGCTTATAATGGTTGATAAAGGTATGAGATGAGGCCCAAGTGGCTGCAGAGCAAATATCATCCAAAGATACTCTAGATCTAAAGGCGGCAGAAGTAGATATGGAGCGAGTAGAATGCGCCCGTACTCCCTGAGGTGCGGGCCTCCCAGAAGTTTCATAGGCCAGAAGAATACACTGTGAAATCCATCGTAATAAGGTGACCTTAGAAATAGCTTTACCCAAATTGAATTTGGCAAAGGAAATGAACAACTGATCGGATTGTCTGTAACCAGCAGTCCTATGGCTGTAGAAGCGCAGTTGTCTGTGCACGTCTAAGGAATGCAGCTTGTATTCTCCTTTATTCTGGTACTTAGGGAAGAAAACTGGCAGGTTAATGGACTGACTGATATTGGTTTCTGAGGCCACCTTAGGAAGAAAGGAGGGACTGGTCCTGAGGTACACTCTATCCTGATGAAAAATCAAGTAGGGAAGTTTCGCACAAAGGGCCTGAAGTTCGGAAACTTTTCGCTGAAGTGATGGCGACAAGGAACGCCATTTTCCAGGAAAGATATTTAAGTTCGGCCGAGGCAGCTGGTTCAAAGGGAGGGACAGTCAAGGCTTGAAGGACTAATGATAGATCCCAAGGGGGTACAGCTTCCTTGACAGGAGGCCTGAGCAGGAAAGTACCCTTGAGGAAGGTTTTACATAATTTCGCAGTCATCAAAGGACCTGTCTCGTGTCCCACATGGTAATGAGAAATGGCTGCCAATTGAACCTTGACCGTAGAACAGCTAGCTCCCGCTGAAAAGTCCGGTGAGGAAATCCAAGACGGACGGTAACGAAGCCGTGAAGGGATCTATGTTATGGTGTTCCGCCGAGATGGAAAAACGCTTCCATTTACTGCGATAGACTTTTCTAGTGGAAGGTTTATGTGCTGCCACCAGATGGCTTTAACTGGTGAAGAGATGCCGGGAGTCCTGACTAAGAGTGGAACTGGAGCAGCCAAGCTGTCAGCTTCAGGTTGTCCAGACTCGGGGTCGGTAGACCTAAGGTATGGGATATTAGATCCGGAATGGGATCCAGAATCCAGAGAGGATGCACCAGATGAGACCACAGGTAAGGGAACCAAGTTTGACGAGGCCAGAATGGGGCAATGAGGATCATTCTGCTCCCCAACCGAGAGGCTTTCTGTATAAGTTTCAGTATCAGGGGTAGAGGAGGATAGGCATAAAGTAGACCAGGAGGCCAAGCATGCACTAGAGCGTCTCTCGGGGTTTCCCTGAGGGGGGGAATCAGAGTGAAGAAGCTGGAACATTTCGTATTTGAGGGAGTGACAAAAAGATCGCAGCAGGGTTGCCCCCATTCCACAAAAATCCGCTTCGCTACCTGGGAATTGAGAGACCATTTGTAAGGGGAAAGAATAGTGCAGCTGAGCTTGTCCGCCAGAATGTTGGACCATCCCGGAATATGCGTTGCGATAAGAAAGCGATTGGTGGAGATCGCCCATTCCCACACCCTCATGGCCTCTTGACAGAGAGGGTAGGACCTGGTTCCCCCCCTGTTTGTTGATGTACCAGACAACTGACATGTTGTCCGTCTGTATCGCAATAGTTCCAACGGGGAGAAGGTTCTGAAGTGCTTGCAACGCCAACAGCACCGCTCTCATCTCCAGAACATTGATATGCAAGGAGGTCTCTGTGTCATTCCACGTGCCTTGGACCGTTCTGCATGAACAATGCCCCCCCACCCGAGGTGAGAGGCGTCCGTGGTCACCGTGGCGAGGGGAGGCGGCATGTAGAAGGGTCATCCCGTATGGAGGTCCGGGGACTGGAGCCACCATAAGAGGGCCCTCCTGCAAGCCCTGCTGAGTGACATAGGGTGACTGAGGGGAAGAAACTGAAAGGACCATTGGACTAAAAGGGTCCACTGTAGCACCCTCATATTCAGACGAGCGCATGGAAGAAGAGTTATTGCTGCCGCCATGGAGCCTAGCACCCTCAGAACCAATTCCGCCGGTGGGGCTTTTGATTGGAGGATGGCCCGCACATGAAGCCTCAGGTTTTGAAGTTGCTCCGAAGTGAGGAACGCTCGCAGACTTCTCATATCTAGTTTGGCCCCTATGAACTCTATCACTTTTGTCATAGCAAGGGTGGATTTGTCCATGTTGATTGTAATGCCTAGCTGAGGAGCTAGCCGGAGAAAGTAATTTCTGGCTGCGCAGAGTAGATGCCTTGTTGGGCGGACAGGAGCCAGTCGTCCAGGTACGGGAGGACCTGCATTCCCTGGAGTCTCAGGTGGGCCGCTATCACTGCTAAAACTTTGGTAAACACCCTGAGGGCTGTGGTGAGACCAAAGAGAAGGACCCTGAACTGATAGTGACTGGCTCCCAGCCGGAAGTGGAGAAACCTCCTGGATCGTCTGTCCATTAAAATGTGGTAGTACGCATCCTTGAGGTCTGTTGAGCACATCCAGTCACTCTCCCGCAAGAGGGGGAGAATGGATTGGAGGGTGACCATCCGGAATTTTTCTTTGGTTACTGACAGGTTCAAGAGTGAAAGGTCGAGAATCGGTCTCAAGTCCCCCGTCTTTTTTGGCACCAGAAAGAACCTGGAGTAAAACCCTAATCCGAGCTGATCTGGGGGGACGGGCTGGATGGCTCTTTTCTAGCAGCTGCTGAATTTCTGCAGCTGCCGCCTCCCTCTGATCGGGTGGTACATCGGGGAGGTTTTTGAGTCTGGGGACATGGTGCAGTGGAATTACCTCTGGATATGATACGAAGCACCCAGTGATCTGACGTAATGGACTCCCAAGCCGCCAGATGCTTCGAGAAGCGCCCCCCAGACTGCCTTCAGAGTGGAGCAGTCAGGCAACCCCTCAGGGCTGCTGCGTGGGCCGATCAGAGAACGTTTCTCTGGACCCCAAATTTTTCGGGGCCCCTCTGCCTCTAGGGCGGCGTCCTCCCTGTCCTCCTCTGCCACGGAAGGACTGGTTGTCCGGAGCAGGATGGGAATGTTGCGATTTCTGGAACCACATCTTCTTCTGTCCCTTTTGGTTCTTGGAGAAGGACCTCTGGGGAGCAGAGAAGCGGACTCCGGCAGACAACGTCTTCCGCCTTCGCCTGGACAAGTGTCTGAACGGTCTTGCCAAACAAGGCAGAACCATCAAAGGGGCATTCAAAGGACGCTTTAAAGGGCTCCATGGTCACAATGTTGGAGCCAGGACTGATGTCTCATGACTAGACCCGCTCACCGCCTTTCTAGCGGCTCCCTCTGTGGCGTGGGACAAAAGCCGCATAGAGGTATTTGAAACAGATCTTAGAGTGGCCATACGAGTGGAGTACAACTGCTTGTCCTCCGCCGACATGGACGCTGGGGAGGGAGCAGCATATTCTTTGATAAGATCTCGCTGCATCCTGATGATATGTGCCATGTAGTTCAGGGACCTTACTGAGAAGGTCGCTGAACTAAATACCCACTTCCCGAGGCGATCCATTGAGCGGGACTCCTTGCTCGGTGGATGGACCGAGGGACTCTCCTGAGCTAATTCCCTCTTAGTGGCTGCCGCCATCAACATGGCATCTATGGGGGGACCCTTGCTCCAATGGGACTGGTCTGCAGGGGGACTCAAAATTCTATCCGGGCATTTGGGGACTGGCTTCACAGTGTCTGGCTCCTTCCACGCCCTGATGGTGATGAGGTCCACCAGAGGGTTGGCCGGAGGGGACACCCAAGAGGTAGACGGGCTTGCTTCGAATGCCTACAGGAACACAAACTCGTCGGAGGAAGCCTTGGGGGCAGACCACCCCCCCCCTGATCCTGAGCATTTCCATGATGTCTCCAAAGGAGACATCCTCGGGGGGTGACCTTGGGGAGCCTTCCCCTTCATCCAAGTCCGTGTCCTCTGTTAAGGACTCGGGGGAGTCCATGTGTCTCCTCTTACACTTATGCTTGCGAGGCACTTCCTTGGGGGGGACTGTCCGAGGAGGTCTCACCAGCAATATCATGTTCCAGTGGAGCAACCTGGGACATCGAAGCAGGCTGTCCCTGTGGCTCGGGTGATGGAAGCCTGACCCAACAGAGTGGGAGTGCAGGGTGGAGCCGATGCAAGGACCGGGGGTCCGGATGCTCTCAACAGAGCCCTCTCCACTGCATTGAAGGCTGAGGGGGAGCCGCTCTCCCTGGGGTCCAAAAGCCGACTCCCACTCGGATCCGATGAAGGGATCGGAACCGGAGCCGAGGCCATCGGATCCAAAGGACCCGTGTGCACCGATCTGGACGGAGCCAAAGGCACACTGAATCCCTCGGATCCAAAGCTCGGCCCACGGCTCCGAGAGGTTGGATCCAACGAAGGGCCCGACAGACTCGAGAGCAGGGTCAAATCCGAAGTACCCAGTACTGTCGGCGCTGACCCACCCCCGGCTCCAATGCTGCCCAGCTCCGAGTGCTCCGAACCCAGGAAGCAGGTCGGAGAAGGAGCTATCGGGGCAAAAAAGGTGTCGAGCTCCCCCCCGAATGGGGGGGAGGCAAGAGCACTCCCATCTGCAGCTGGGCCTGGATGAACCTTCTCATCATCTGGTCCAAGTCTGCATCAGAAAGATGAGGCCACCGAGGTGGGCCGGGAATGCCGCCTCGATGACCTCGATGGAGATCGGATCTCCTCCTCCTCGGGTCCCGGGGAAAAGCAAGGGGATCGGATCCGAGGAGGAGGGGACCTGGAAGCCGTGGAGGGAGAAGCCTGCTTAGCTGGGGGGGAGCCGAAGCGGAGGCCTCAACCCGCCGCTTGTGGTGCTTCTCCCTCCTTTTCTCCCTCCTGGCCTCCCTTTCCTCCGGCGTCTTAGTGGGAGTTTGATTCCCGGCTGGGGGAAGGGGGGCAGGAGTGGCTACCGCCGAGGACTGAAGAGGAGCCACGGGAGTACCGGAGGCTGAAGCCGAATCTGGGGGCAAAAGTCCCGCCAGGATCAGCTTCGACCTCCGCTCTTTCAGTGCCCTGGGGTTGAACGCTGCGCAAATGGAACACCCAGAGGACAGGTGTTCAACCCCAAGGCACCGAACACACCAGGCCCCAAAAACACAAGCAACACACACACACTCTACGAACCAGCGAGGGGAGGAATTACACTAAAAATTAATGAAATTAACAAAAAGGGATCCTAAACCACGCACACTGTTGAATTAAACCAAAAAGAAAATTCGAATTTAACAAGTTTTGAAGACTTATCTGATAAGTCGCCAGGAGCTCTAAAATCCAGCTGTCTCTTCTAAGAGCGGCAAACTAGATCTGAGGTCAATCAGGGTTGGCAGGGGATTATGGGTAAGGGGAGGAGCTAGGAGCTCGGATCCATAAGCTATAAAATAAGTTGCCGGCTCGGATCCGAAGTTGGATCCAAGACCCAAAGGTTGCTGACAAATGAAGTCCCTACTTCAGATCAACTGTTTTCAGAAAATAGAACAGGTTCCCCTATTTCTAAGTTTACAATTTCCAGATGGATTTCTGATTGCATATCCTATGTCTATTCGTCAGCAGGCAGAAAGTTACCATTCCCCATCAAGGCTCACTCCACCAGGGCTGTTTCTGCTTTATTAGCTTATCATTCCAGGCTATCCTTGGATGAAATTTGTGCTGCGGCCATGTGGGCTTCTCCTCACACCTTCATTACTCATTACAAATTAGACATGGCTTCTAGGGGCCGGGCTTCCTTTGGTTCCACTGTTCTCAGGAGCATCTTCCATTGAGCCTCCCAGGATAGAGGTGCTGGGGACACTGTCCCGTGAGTAAGAATGTAGGTGAGATTGGACCACATAACATCTAGAAGCTATGTACTCACCATAATGTTCGATGTATGTGGTCCATCTCGCCTTACATTCTTACGTTCCCTCCTACCTGTCCCCACTCTTGGAGGATTTGGAGGTGACATTTGTCTCAGTACCCTTCGGTATTGGTTGTTTTTTCTTTGCTACCCTGGATAGTGTTCTACCTTACTGAACTGTGGTTGTGCATGAGGTGTGACTATGGGTTGCTGCAAACTAGATCTGGGGCCATGGAGCAGTGCAACATGGGATACCAGGTTAGCCCAGCCAATTAGAGACTTTGTGCTAGAAAAATAAGTTGGCCGAGTCGGAGCCGAACAACCCGTGAGTAAGAATGTGAGGCGAGATGGACCACATACATCGAACGTTATGGTGAGTACATAAATTCTAGTTATGCTTTGTGAGAACTTCTTCAACATATTCTGTAGTGGCTTATGGTCACTTGCTATAAACACTTTTCCCAAGACTGTATTAATGAAACATTTTCACAACAGTGTACTACATCTGGCAATGCTTGTTCTATCTAAGCACATCTTCTCTGATAAACTTTGGAGGCTGCTGCTGTGTTGTCAACCAGTCTGTTTTCTTTCAAAATCATAGCACCATTTGCTTTGTCTGGCTTTTACATGTAATACAACAGACTTGTTCAAAACAAAACACTTTGGTGTTGGTGATTTTTATCACTGTCTGAGAAGCTCAAATTGGTAATCAACTGGATTGGAATGTGGAGACTGAATGACTAAAAACCAGGACTTGTATACTAAAGTCCAGTATTGCCATTTTCTTGAAATATTCTCTTTTTCCCAAGATGTAGCAATGTCAGAGTTGGTATATATAAGTTTGGAACTCTGGGGCTTGTCCTCTGCAAAAAAGTTTATAGGAGAAGAGTAATGTTCGATGTTCACTCTTCTGTATTTTCATTTTTTTTGACATTTCGTGACTCAGCATTGCAAGCCCCAACATTTCAGTAGAAAGCTGTTCAGTATTCCAGTGCCATTATCAGCCTTTCAATCATTTATTTAATCAAACAGTTATTTCTAATGTATTTGGAATAAACTTTGAAAGGTATTTTAGAAGTTTTGTAAGTGCTTCTCTGTTCTGTAGTATAGACTGTTTTAACACAGCTCTTATTTTCTTGTCATCTAGTTTCACACTCTCAGAAGTCAAAATGTAACCCATTCGTATAATTTTGCATTTAGTGTTGTTCAGCTTGAGGTTATACTATTTTAGTTTGTTCAATCACTTAATCATTCTTCTACCATGTCTTTCTCAAAGCACACCCTGTACCAGTGTACTACCTGTAATACTAATAACACCTTCAAGCCCTTCAATTATCTTTACAACAGCTCTCTGAAACACTTCAGGTGCTGATGAAGTGCCAAATGGAAATCTGAGAATTGTGCTGTTTCCTGAAGGTGAGTTAAATAGGCACAGCTTAGAACTCTTTTCATCAAGCATAATTTTCCAGAATCCCTGACTAGTATAAAGTCCAGAGAAATAATTTTTATCCGGCATAGCAAAAATCACTTCTGTTTAGAAAGCAGATGATGGTCACACTTTATAGATTTATTAGTCTTGCAGCTCTACACATAATATAAATTTTGCCAGGTTTCCTGTACAGTACACTTACCATTCGTCCCATCAGTTTGTCCGTTAAACATGCACATACTGTCCAGTCTGTTCATTTCCCCTTCATTTGTACGCCTCATGGTGACTAGAATTTTTGTTGAGCTTGCTGAACTAGAAAAATGGCAGGCTCTATTTGAATATGACGAAATCCTGACAGACAGCCTTGACCCATAAATAAAAATTCATAAAAGCAAAGTAAGCTATTTCCCTCTGTTTACATGTATATGTGAAATGTTTTCACTATGAAATGACCTGATGTAGAAGGATCTTCTGTTTAAGTTATTTTAAACTGAGTCAAATTTTTTTGTACATACATTTAGGCAATTTATGATTCACTGATAACACTTGACCTAGAAAAGTGAATTCACATTCTTTCAGTCTTTGCACTTCAAACATTTAAGCACACATTTCACAACTTTTTCCTTCTGTATCTAGTTTAAACATCATTCCTTGATCTTTAGAGTCTGTCATCCCAGATTTCTGACTGACACTCATAGAGAACTCAGCATAGCTCCTCGTGGTCCCCTGCAGAGTTCCTAGAGCAGCAGAGAGCAGAAAAAGCAACTTTCCTGATTCTAAGTATTTTTTAAACATTTTTATTGCTTTTTTCGACCTTTTGTGCATTTCGACCACTGTTTCTGCCTATATTATTGTGATATTACCTGTGTTTCTCTGTTTTTTAAGCTTAATTTGTTGACTGCACTTCTTAGCTTAAGTTTTGCTTATAAGTTACCCTACAGGCTAATACACTCAAGTGTACTAGCCTTTGATAGCATTTAGTCGAAAAACCAAGCATTTACTGTATTTTCTGTCTGTCTGTGTAAAAAACCTTGAAAAAAAAAACAAAAAAATACTTCTGCTTTCCTAACTTTCCTAGCTAGTTGTTCCCGTGATCAGATTTTGCTGATCCCTGGGCTTTGTATTTGGTTCCTGTGTTCCTCCATTTTCTTGTTTGGTCAGAGGGAAATTTCTTTACTCACCAGTCTGAGTGGGGAGTACTGAGCTGCCTGTTTGTCCTCAGAGGAGTGGTTTAAGACAGTAACTTGTAATTCATTGGCCATTTTGGGTCATTTCCTGCCTTTTCCAGCCCCCTGCAAGCGTGCTTTAGCACGATTTAGCGCGGAGTTGCCACTAGAGCAGCATCGGGCAGCACCGGTTTAACAAGGTTAAACTTTTTCTGGCTCCATAAAGTCTGGTCTTCATTTTTTCCCTTAGAACTGCCCTACTAGTAACCTAAACAGTTTACACAGTCA
>NC_056733.1:528047624-528070065 GCF_019279795.1 Protopterus annectens
CCCCTTATACTCCCGTGGGTATTCGGGCCGACTGGACGCCGGACTATACCCACAGTCAGGACTGCAGCAATGGAATCCTCTAACATCTACATTTATGGTAGGTACAAACTGTACTTTTTTGGTTTGGCCTCTTATCTTTTAGGGTCTTCTGACATCTGGGGCAAGAAAGACAGAGGATATGACGCCGGGTCATGCTAAGATTTGTACCCTGACGCCCTGACGCCAGACTAATGCTTCGGATTCCGACGGCCAGCCTTATACTTTGGTATTCGGGCCGACATGGGACAGCGGACTACCCAAGTGTTAGGACTGCAGCAATGTGGATCTTCTAACATCTACATTTATGGTAGGCACAAACTGTACTTTCGTTATTTGGGGTCGGTGTTTTGTGTGTCGTGGAAGTGTTATGCCTGGTAATGTGAAGTAGACCCGCGTAAAAAATATATATGCTAACATGTAAACTTATAAATTTAAAATCAAACAGCAACTAGTAAACCTATATATAAAGGTAAAATGCAAGGTTACTAAGGTCAAAAGTACCTATAAGGCGCCGTAATGTACAGAAATTACTTTAAAACAAAGTGTTAAAGCAAACCCCACACAAGAGTATATAACATGACAATGGTATATATCAACGCCGATGAGGGCTTCTCAATTTCAGTAACGGATATAATGTGATAGTCTCATTAAGGCCTGGGGGGGCATTGGCATGGCACCTAATCTGCCAAAAAAGTTCTAGTACTTCCAACAGGACTTCAAAGGGTCCTTCACTGCTGTCAGGTGATATGGTATCAATTGCTTTAAAATTGAAATTATGGCTAGGGTTGTCAATAATATGTTTAGCAAGTGCATTCTCTGTTTTCTTTTTCTTGATTGCGTATAAGTGTTCGTAGACCTGATGTCCTTCAAGGATGCATCTGCAGTTCTTACATATGGGTTGTCCTGCCTCAGTCAGTTGCTCTCGGCCCTGCTCCGGATTCCAGGCAAGGCAGGCAAGGCAGGCAGGGTGGCAGGGCAGGCAGGCAGGCAGCAGGCAGGCAGGCAGGCAGGCAGGCATGGCAGGCAGGCAGGCAGCAGGCAGGCAGGCAGGTAAGTCTGGGTCCAAGGCCGTGGGCTGTTGTCGCCTCTTTCCCCGGCTAATCAGAGCTTGCCCCTGGGTATAAAAGCTGCCCTTTTGGTAGGTACAAACTGTACTCTTTCTCATAGTTTCTGTCAGTTTTTCCGTAAATAAAATGAAGGGACAAGCTCTGGCACTGTGCCAAGTAAATTACTTTGGTTGACAAACAGTTGAACTTTATATTTGAGGTCATATGTAATGTTCCTTACTGTGAATGTCTGCCCTGTAATCATGAAGTGTGCACAATACTGCACACATATTGCACTGATACATACCCACTCTCTGTGTTCCTAGTGACATTGTTTGTAATATCTGTTTCAAGTTTCTCCTTTTTCCAGACACCTTTGGCTTAGGTGGCAATTTTTACTCCGAACACCATCATTAGATATGATGTTCCAATTTTTATTAATGATGAGAGAAATAAAGTTGGCCGTCTAAGCTTCTTTATAGGAGTAATAAAGGAAACATTAATATACATGGGTTCACTAGTACTAACAGGAACGGGTACTTGATTCAAGGCATTAAGAATCGGGCATATAGGTACCTGCTTCTCTTTTTGATCCAACCTCAGACATAACTTCATCAATAAGGTGTTTAGGATAACCTCTCATGGTAAAACATAGAATACACAAAAGTGTACATTCATCATGAAACCCATCGCTCCTTGATACCATTAGCTTCACTGCATAAATTCACCTTTTACAACAGACTTTTCTGATAAAGGGATGGCAGCTTGAATAGTGTAATAAAGTATTAGAATAGGCATCTTTCCTGTGTATGTTAGCATAGTAAACTTTGTTTTTAAGGTCCTTCCTTAAATCTACATCTAAATAACTAATCCTGCTATTTATTGAAGTTGGATGTAAAAGTTAGAAAGTTAGAACTAGAATTAAAAATGATACTAATTCATGTGGCTGTATCTTCATTCCCTTCTGATTAGAATAAAAATATCATCTAAAAAATGTGTATAGTACCTGATCTTATTCAGAAGGTCATGATTTCTACTTGTTATATCCTGTTCCCAATAGGCCATGACTAGATTGGCTAAACTAGCCGCAGGTGAACCCATGGCCCCCTATTTTTTGTAAATAAATATTATTATTGAAGGTAAAAATTATAGGACAAACACTAAATCAAGCATTTGTTCAACTAATTCTACCTCAAGTGTAGGTGCTTGTGCTTTCAACATATAGCACATATTCAATACCTTCTGTGTGTGGTATATATGTATATAAATCTTTAACTTCACTGTTAAGAAAGTAAATAAGTCATTATACTGGACGCTGTTGATATTATACAAAAAAAAGACCACTTAATACTCTCTATACATATGTTTTTTCTATCAGTACATATTTTTCAAAATTGAATCAATACCTTTTGGCACATGGATATGTCATACCATACGCCCATCTACTAGTGGTTGCATGGGGTTAATTAGGGACTTATGAACTTGGGGATGCCTAAAAGAATAGGAATCTTGGGTGCAAGCATGTTCAAATAATTAAATGTAGTCAAGTCAATCCTTCCTCTATAAAGAAGTCGTTAAATGTAGATTTCCAAAATATGATTTTATACGCTGATACATTTCGCTCTTGGAAGATAATTGATAAGCAGTATTGTCGAGGAGAGATTCCATTTTCTCAATATATTGTGATTGTGTCATTATAACCAAAACCGCCACCCTTGTCAGGTTGAATAAACCGAATAGCAGTATTTTTTAATAATGTGAGAGACAATCTGTCCTCTTTGGAAATATTAGGTCGTACATTAAACTGTTTGTTTAAGTAAAGCATATTCCTAAAGTCGTTTTCGCACATTAATTCAAAGGCTGCCAAAACTGGATGTGACAGTGGAATAAATGTACTTGCTATATGAAACTTGTTGTCAACTGGATTTGTATTACTAAAATACATGCACAAATTTAATTTCCTCAAAAACAACTTAAAATCAACAATAGTTGTGACTAAATTAGCCCGACAGGTAGGAACAAATGAATGACCTTGGGCTAATGATTCAATAATATTTGGTGTAACATAAACTGAAGAAAAATTGAAAATTTTAAAGTCTTTAGATGAATTGTATAAAATAGTCAAATGGTTTGAAGTATCCTCCCTCGGTTGTTGGTGTTGTTCCTATTCCGATAGTTGGGGCTGTAATAAGTGGTTTTCCGTAAATTGTAATGAGAGGCTTCTGTCCGAAAATTTGAGGAGCGCTGTGGGGTCCCAACATGGGATACCTGTTCAGCACTGTTGTGTTGTTATCATTCTCTTGGTAAAAAGATTGGTTGTTATTGTTACTGAATCCATTTTCTTCATTAATATTATTTCTTTCTTCATTTTGGCCTGTGATGTTACTTTGAAGGGTAGCCATAGAAGTAAAATTAGCGTTATTCTGGGAGGGGGGAGGTTTAGGGTATGCTAACCCGTTACTGTACGCTATTCTGTCCCTTTTCAGTTTCTTGCATTTTCCTTCCTTAATTTTATCAATATATTGGTCTATGCTAAAGAAAATCCTGTCATAGTCATATTGGTAACGAATAAAATTCAAATGCTGTTGAATTGTCTCATTTAAGCTGGTAGCTATCTGCATAATTTCTGTGGCTTGCAGTTCATAATGTTTGCATATCATTTCTAAAAGCTCGCAGTCATGTCTGTTGAAAAGTTGAACTAAGTCTTTGTGGAATGGTGAACCATCCACTAGGCCAGTAGGGTATTGCCATGAATGCAACCCTTTTGGCACTATGCCTTCACTTAGGCACTCACGAAAATAGGCAATCTCAGTTTTCAACTTTTTATATTTTATCAAATGGTGGTCAAGTTGCTTTAATAGAGTAGAACTGTCTGTTGGATCCTAGGCCGGTTACTCCCTGGTTACACTTGTAGTTGGTAATTGAAATGTTAGTGGTTCGGATAACTATCATTTAAAGAGGGTACCTATAAGCCCTTTGGATCGTTGGATTATTGCTGTTTGGTGATACTCCCTTAGGTCATTGTTATTAACTTGGGTCGGTAGTACAGATGCATTACAATTAGATTAGTTTCTGTTGGATACAGGTGGAGTGCGGACCTCTTTGTTAGTGTTGGCACTGTTGTTACAGCTCTGTGTTTGGTTGTTACACAGATTTTCTACTTTTTTGGTTAAAGCTTCAACTTGTTTCGAAAGTGCTTCAACCAAAGGTATTAAGAGTGTGTTCTGTTGATTGTTAAGATCAATATCAGGACTGGGTGATATGTCTTCAGCCATGACAGACCAACAAACGCAAAAAGTAACAAGTGAAAACAAAAACCAGAAGACAAAATTACCCTGTACTTGTGAACACCAAGGGAATTCTTGTATAGTCCACACTTATAAATTCTCCACACTCAAATGGCTGCTGTAGACAGAATCCAGGATAAAATCAGTTGTTAGATGCTAAATAAATGTCCACAAAGAGGTCCTATGCGACAAAATATCCATATGAATCAAGTAGTAAAAAAGATTTCTCCATAAGCTTTATTGAACCAATACAGGAAGCGCCATCCCACTAATAGTGGGACTTCTTCAGACAAACAGATTCTGACAAAAAGCAAGGTTTAAATACTGGTTTTGGCGCCAAAAAGGTACCGTTGTTAGGTTACAGTTCTGTGCTTCAATTAGTTAAAGGTATAGTGTCCTAACAGCTAATGAGGTGAATCTATGAATGAATTTAAAACAAAATCAACAAAACTTCAGAACCATTAAAAAGATTAAAAGCAACGCTAAGATGTCATTATTACAGTATCTAAATAAATACCACCTAAGCCAAAGATTGTCTGGAAAAAAAGGGAAAAACTTGAAACAGACATTACAAAACAATGTGTCACTAGGAACACAGAGAGTGGGTATGTATCAGTGCAATATGTGTAATTATTGTGCACATATGATTACAGGGCAGGCATTCACAGTAAGGAACATTACATATGACCTCAAATATAAATTCAACTGTTTGTCAACCAAAGTAATTTACTTAGCACAGTGCCAGGCTTGTCCTTCATTTTATTTAGGAAAAACTGACAGGAAACTACGAGAACGGGTCTACGAACACCTATAATGCTAATCAAGAAAAAGAAAAACAGAGAATGCACTTACTAAACATGTTATTGACAACCCTAGCCATAATTTCAATTTTAAAGCAATTGATGCCATATCACCTGACAGCTGTGAAGGACCCTTTGAAGTCCTGTTGGAAGTACTAGAACTTTTTTGGCAGATTAGGTGCCATGCCAATGCCCCCCAGGCCTTAATGAGACTATCACATTATATCCGCACTGAAATTGAGAAGCTCACGACGCTGATATATATACCATTGTCATGTTATATACCTTGTGGGGTTTGCTTGCTTTGTTTTCAAGTGAATTTCTGTGCATAAAGACTTATGGAGCAATTTCTCCTTAGTAAGTTTGCAATTTACCTTTATATAGGTTTACTAGTTGCTTTTTGATTTTAAATTTATCTTTTACATGTTAGCATATATATTTTACCATATTTCTTTTACAATTACAATACACATGCTTTCTACATGACCTGGCTACATTAATTGCACTATTTAATAGTTCTTTGTTCAGGTGTCACTGTATATCCCGAACATATATTTAAGGACTTTGTTAGACTTTGTAGTTAGGTATGTGTTTTAGGTGGGATTATGACCAGACTATTGTAGTTCTAATGTGACTTTGTACCATCTTTCAATAGCAATTTCCCACAAGAACGTTCTTTCTTTTTGTAACCACTTTATTCTTTGATGTGATTTATTTATATATGTATTCAGTGCTCAAGTTGAGTAACTTTTGTACATACTGGTTTTTGTTTGTTACTGCTCATTCCTTAGTCTGAAACATGTAGTAATATATAGATGTGATTTGTATTACCATATATACTTTATATGTTTTTATATTTGTTTTATATTTAGTATTTATTTAGATACTGTAATAATGACATCTTAGCGATGCTTTTAATCTTTTTAATGGTTCTGAAGTTTTGTTGATTTTGTTTTAAATTCATTCATGGATTCACCTCATTAGCTGTTAGGACACTATACCTTTAACTAATTGAAGCACAGAACTGTAACCTAGCAACGGCACCTTTTTGGCGCCAAAACCAGAATTTAAACCATGTTTTTTGTCAGAATCTGTTTCTCTGAAGAAGTCCCACTATTAGTGGGTCGAAAAGCTCTTCACAGTATTGGTTCAATAAAGCTTTTGGAGAAATCTTTTGTACTACTTGATTCATATGGATATTTTGTCGCATAGGACCTCTTTGTGGACATTTATTTAGCATCTAACACAACTGATTTTATCCTGGATTCTGTCTACAGCAGCCATTTGAGTGTGGAGAATTTACAAGTGTGGACTATACAAGAATTCCCTTACGTCACAAGTACAGGGTAATTTTGTCTTCTGGTTTTTGTACCAAATATTCCTCAGATTTTACTATACCTAACTGAGATGCTGAACAAAGGCCTTTCTTTCTCATCAATTAAGATTCATGCCTCTGCCATTTCAGCCCATTACAATGCGGAACCACCTATCTTTTCTCATCCTTTAATAAGGCAGTACCTCAGAGGGGCCAAAAATATTAGGCCTCCAAGGAGAGCACCAATTCCGGCCTGGGACCTCAATTATGTTTTGGAAAAACTCACACTGCCTCCTTTCGAGCCAGCATCAACAGCAGATATAAAATACTTATCCTGGAAAACAGCTCTACTCCTAGCAATAACCTCTGCAAGGCGAGTCTCGAAGTTACAAGCACACGTGGCTATGGAACCTTTCCTCATTTTTCATCCAGACAGGGTTTCTCTGAGGACAAACCCTACATTTATGCCTAAGGTGGTGTCCAGTGTGGCCCTCAACCAAACCATTCACTTGCCTACCTTTTATCCAAATCCACAGAACAAGGGTGAGAAAATTCTGCACTCTTTGGACATACACAGGCAGCTACGCTTCTACTTGGACAGAACTAAAGCTTTCAGAAAGACTGAGCAACTTTTAGTGTCATATGCTGCGGGATCACAAGGAAAGGCTATCTCAAAACAGACTATTATTAAATGGATAGGCCATTGCATCCATTTCTGCTATTCTCAAACTTGGCAAATCAGTGCCTAAAGGCATTAGGCCTCATTCCACCAGAGCAGCAGCCACTTCAGCAGCCTTCCTCAGAGGAGTACCAACCAAAGACATCTTAGAGGCTGCAACCTGGAGTTCAGTGCACACCTTCACAAAACACTACCACATACCTCTTTACTCAAAGTCCAGAGCAGGCTTTGCCACTGCAGTCCTGCAGGGCCTCATAGCCTCTCCTAATCCTATTTAGCCCAGCCACCCATCCTCTGCTTTGGGATTCAACCCAAGAGTAATGACTGCAACAGTGAAACACGATGAACATAGTACAGTTGTGTACCTACCATAAATGTAGATGTTGGTGTATTCACTGTTGCAAACCAGGTTACCCTCCCACCATTCCCCTTTTCTTTGCTGGGTCTATCTGCACTTCTCTACCCTATACAACCTATTTGGTGTATTTGCTTGTAGTTAAAGGAAATGTTATTTCTGTACATGCATTTTTATTGGCATATTTTTCAGCCTTCCAATTTGGGGGCACCTGACATCTGGGGCAAGAAAAAACTGAAGAAAATGGCATCGGCTGCATCTTTTATACCCGTCGCATTGACGTCAGGGAAGAGGCGACAGCAACGGACACTGGACCTAGACTTTGGAATTCTGGTTGACTGAGGGTAGCCTGCCAGCAGGATAACCCAAAAGTAATGACTGCAACAGTGAATACACTCAAACATCTACATTTATAGTAGGTACACAACTGTACTTTCTGTGTCACAATTCAAAAAAATCATTTTCTTAGTTGCACCAATTTGCTAACCCAGTATTTCTGATAGAGTAGTTTGCAGGAATGTTTAAAAACCTGCCACCTCATTACACTCCCAAACATGTGTTCTCAGTTACCTCTTTCTTCCCCATCACACCTCCAACATTGGCAATCTACTGTGGAAAGATTCTTTGGAGTCTGCTTGGGGTATAAAAATATCTATACAAATACTTCCAAGCAAAGATCCTAAATCTTCTAGATGTTGCATATTTGGAAGCCATACATATGTCCCCATTTGTTTCTTTGTGAAGTGCTTATCCAGTCTCTCTTCCCAATCCTTTCTGACCTCCTCTAATTGATTCCTATAGTTGTAATGCAGTATTTCGTATGCCCTACTGATTATCCGTTTTTTAACAGCAGCTTCTGTTCTAGATTCTATTAAAAACTCCTACCATTGTTGGTCCTTTGCTTAGGATCACCCCATTTCTTTCTATTTGCCTATATTCTGATATCAATCCTTGACTGGGGAGGCAACCTGTAGCCTGCAGTCCAGTTGCGTTCTTGGCCTGTTCCCATTCTTTTACCTTTCCCTCTAATTATTTGCTTCTAATACCTTGGTTCCTTTGCCAGTTTTCTCCAGTAAATTCCAGCCTACTCTTGCCTGTTCCCTATACTCCTGATTGTAGTCATCCCCATCGGCAGAGTCTCCTTTCTCCATCCCCATGTTGGCTTAGTTCTTAGAGTACTTTATGCTACTTTATGAATATACTTTTCTGTGGTTATTGTTGTTTTCCTTAAGGATCTTCATCCAAAATCACATTCTCTCCTTTTTTGAGCTTACACCCTGTTTCATCATCATCCCTTTCTACTTTGAATTATAGCTTTCTGTTTGTGCGACTTAACTGTGTACCTCTGAAGTACACCTTCATATCCGGTAATCCCAAACCACCTCCTTCTATTGAAAGGATCAACTTATCCCACTTGACTCTTGCCCTCCACTCCTCCTAGATAAAATCTTTCAACTCTTAATTGCTATCCACAACTTCTCCTCTCGTTGATAAAAATATGCCTGACCTGCATATACAACTGAAGGAACTAAAAACATATTCACTGTTCATATCAGAGGTTCATAGGTTCATAGGTAGGTACTAGGCTATCTGCCCAAGGGCATTTATAAGCCTAGCCAGAGTGTGTTGGCCACCCCCATTGATTAATTAACTGAGCCTCTGTCAAGCAGAGCCAATTAAGTGATCCCAGGGGTGTATTTTCTGTTACCCATCCACTCATCAAGGCTTCTCTTGAAGAGTGTTAGTGAGGGGCTCTGCCTAATGTAGTTAGGAATTTTGTTTCAAAGCATGGGGAGTCTCTGTGACTAGAATCTATTCCTCCAGCATGTTCTATTTATTGTTGTGACGAGGTTTAGCTCTCTAGAGCGCATGGTTCACAGTGACTTGGATTTCTTTAGGTGGAGCATGCCCATCAATTCCGAGTTGGACATGGCTTTGTAAGTCAGGCAGAGATCACCTCTGAGTAAACGATATGCCACTGAGTAAGGCCGGAGTTTTTTCAGTCGGGCTGCATAGGACATATGCTTGATGCCAGTAATCCTCTTGGTGAGGTGCTTTTATGGTCTTTCCAGCTGTTGGAAGTGTCTTGTGAGGTACATCCCAAATTGGGCATTGTACTCAATGATGGGTCTGATGAGTGACGAGTAGAGGGGTACTACAACCTCTCTATTTCTAGATGCGAACCCTTTAGTAATTAGATGGGCCACATAGAAGGATTTCCTAACTACTTTGGCAATATGATTGTCAAAGGAGAGATTACTATCTACCTGGGTCCCCAGATCTCTTATTACCTCTTCTGTATTAAGGGGAGTGCCGCCTATGTGGTAATTCGTGGGTGTTTTGTTTTTCCCAAATGGGATGACTATGCATTTTTTGGCATTTAGCTTGAGGCCATGACTTTGACACCAGGTGTCTGTCTCAATAAGGCCTTTTTGAAGGATGTGTGTGTCAGCTGGAGAGTCAGTTATGGCTCCCAGTTTGCAGTCATCGGCGAACTTGGTTAGCCAAAGTCCTCCTGTGTTTGCTTGTCCCAAGACAGAGCCTTGCGGGACACCACTTGTGATTGGTTTAGAGTCGGACCTGGAGCCCGCTATTCTTACCGTGTGAATTCTGTCTGTAAGCCAGTTGGCAACCCATCTTGTGATATAGGGGTTTATGTTCATCCTGATAAGTTTTTCTATAATACCCGAGTGAGGAATGGTGTCGAACGCCTTGTGGAGATCAAGGTAAGCTGTGTGAACCACCGTTCCCTCATCTATGGCCTTGGTGACTGTCTCGAAGAAGTCAATCAGGTTTAGTAGGCATGATCTTCCCTTAGCAAAGCCGAACTGGGTCAGGTCAAGTGTTTGGAGGTTCCCAATGTCTTTGTTAATGAGTTCCATGATGATGTGCTCCATAGCCTTGCAGACCAGGCTAGTCAGGCTTATGGGGCGATAGTTACCAGGGTCACTTGTGGCCCCTCCTTTGTGGAGCAGAATAACTGTTGCTGTGTGCCATTCTATGGGCACGTAGCCTGTGGAGAGGCTGAGGTTGAACAGCGTGTTTAGGTCGGGGTGTTAGTTCATTCTGTAATTCGTGCAAGACGCAGCCTGGGACACCATCTGGCCCCATTGATGCTGTGTTTTTTTCTTTTGAAAGGGCTGATGTTAAGTTGTCAGTCTCGCCTTCATTCTTGCTGGATGGGGGCTCCGACTCGGCACTTGCTAAGCTCGAGAGCTAATTTTACCAGCTCGAGGCAACCCTATATCCCATGATGCAAGGCGGAGACTACCCAGATCTCGCTGTTGCCGCTTCGGCCACGAGGTGCCTGTTTTACCAGCTCTAGGTAAGTTTTCTTCTTTTTAAGACTTTTAGTCTCAACCCTTTAAATTTCATAGCCTTAGTAGTTTTGTGAACCTTAACGTTTATTTTAACCCACCCTGCTAGTGTTCCCTCTTTTTTGTTATTTATCTCCTTCCCTAGGTTAGGCCTTAGGCCTTCCTCTTCCTAATTTTTCTTGTCAGGATTTTGTGTGTGTTGGAGTGTTGTATCCCTGGTTAGTTTTAGTTTATTGATTGGGTGTTATTTGTGTGTGTGTGTCTGTGTTTTGTGTTTCGACACAGCTATGTCGAAGGACACAAAGGTCTTCGTTAGGCAGTGTGACCTGCTGTCGAAGATGTCTCTGACAGACGGTCACACTTTGTGTTTACTGGTTGACTTTTCTGTGACCTGCAGGACTCTTTGTGCTATCTGTCATGCCTTCAGCTCAAGAGTCCTGCAGGAGCGCAGGAAATAAGTTATTGAGGGCTTACTAAAGCCTGAGAGCTCCTGACTAAGTCGGCTCCGGGAAGCCCTCAAATTCCGTCAAGCCTTCGCTGCAAGTCCCAAGCCATCGGCTACTGGTTTGGCTTCAGTGTCGAGATCGGCCCGCCGGAGCCGATCCTTCCATAGAAGTCACAGTATCGGCTCCATCCGGGCGCCGATACTGCCAAATCTGACACTCAGTGTCGGCCCGCTGAGCCGACCTATCTCGGCCCTTCGGCTCCACTTACCTCTAAAAGAGATCTCGATCCCCTCATTGGAATCGAGTATGTTTGGCTCCGGAGATCACCCTGCCTCGGAGCGGAGCCATCGGAGCCGCTCTTCTCGGTCAGTCCAGGATGTCTGATCATGACCTCGAGAGAGTGGTGAGTAGACCATTAAAGTCTAAGGCATTCCAAATGCTCCATAGTCTGCCCCAACAGACGGTAGCTATTTCCACATCCACCTAACATTCCTCCTTCAACTCTCTACAGAGCTCGGAGCCGGAGCTCCTCAGAGCAGTGACCGCTAGGCGTTGGAGCCGATACCTCCTCCTTCGGCTCTGTCGCCCTCCGCCTGATTTCCTCCTTGAGGCCTTCATTGAGGGATCTGGGCGCCTGGTCTCTCTCGCTGGCTCCGAGGGGGTGAGTGGCATCAGACCCTTGTCTGACCCCTGCCCTCCTCGGGCTTCGGCGCTGGTGAGCTCATCCCCACATCTGCCTCGGAGCCTTCCCTCTCGTGAGGCCTGGAGTTCCTATCTCCTCGGAGCGGAACCTTCTGGCCCTCTGATGGGGGAGCCTCGAGGTGATGAGGAGTGTACTAGCCCCTGGCTTAGTCAACGGTCAGTTCCATCAGCTCCTCCCACTACAGTGCCTGCTGACGCCTCTTCCCACTCTCTTGCTCCCGGACCCAGAGATCCAACGCCCAGGTTTCCCATTAATATCTTCCTCTTCCAAGGCTTCTCCTGATCCGCCAGGTGAACCTCCGCAGAAGAGGACATGTAAGAGGAAACATCTAGACTTCGAGTCTATTACATCTGATACTGACTTGATGAGTCGTGAGGGATCCCCAAGGTCCTCCTCCTCTGAGGATGTCTCTTTCTCAGACATCCTTGAACTCCTTAAGCAGAGGGGAACTGCCCTCCCTTTAATCCTTCCGAGGACGAGTCAGTATACCTGGAGGCGCTCGATCTCACCCTCCACCTCCTGGTGTCTCCGCCTTCACCCTCTTATGGACGTGGTGGCTCGGAAGGCGTGGATGGCCCCGGATTCGGTGGAACCTATTCCTAGGAGGCCTTCTAAATTTATTACGGCCCCACCTGATAGGCAATATTTGACAAAAGGTGTCCCGGTTGATGCCATGGTGGTGGACTATGGACAGGTACGGCAAGCAGATTCTTTCTTCAGCGATTTGCCATGCGATCACTGAACTACTTGTGTCACTTCACCCGCCTTCAAAGAGATGTTCTTAAAGAGTTGGGAGAAGTTGTACAGGATCTGTCAGCTGCTGGGTCTCAGGATAAGATTAGCTCACAGCTAGGAATCCTAAACTCCATTGTTAATTCCTCCATGCGGCTCATTTCTTATGCAGCCGATGGAGTGAGTAGGGCCGCAGGCACAGGAGTGGCTTTAAGGCGTCAGTCCTGGATGCGGCTTTGTAATTTTGCAGACCCCTTCAAGGCGTCCTTCACAAACTCCCCTTTTGACGGTTCGACCTTGTTCGGACCTCAAGTGAAAGACACTTTGACTTGATGCGAACAAGATGGCAAGACTCTTTCTACCGTAGGAGTCCATTTCTCCACCCCTTCAAGACCTTACCCAAAAGGTCAGAAGGGAGGGAAAATGTGGTTCCGCAAATCTCAAGGAGTCACGCCTGATGCACGAGGTCAGTTTACCCCAGAGGCAGAGGGGTAACACACAGACGCCGCCCTAGGGGCAGAGGGGGTCCGCAGAATCAGGGTAGCAGAGAGCCTCTTTCTGATAAACCCTTCCAGCATCCCTGAGATGTTGCCCGATTGTCCACCGAGGCAGTCGGGGAAGATTATCACTGTACCCAACAGCCTGGCTTTCCCTTTCTCAAGACAAATGGGTACAGTCGATTATATCCGAGGGTTACAAAATTCCCCTTATTCAAACCCCACTTCAGCAAAAGGGAACCCTTCCAGACGCTCCACCCGGGTCTAAGGAACTAGCAGTACCAGAGATATCAAAACTGCTAGCAAAAGAGCCATCCAGCCAGTCCGAGCAGACCAAATAGGATCCGGAATCTACTCAAGGTTCTTTTCAGTACCAAAAAAGACAGGGGACTGGAGACCAATATTAGATCTGAGCAAACTAAACAAGTTTGTAAAGAAAACAAGATTCCGGATGGTCACGCTTCAGTCCATTCTACCCTTCTGGGTAAGGACAATTGGATGTGCTCGTAGATCTTCAGGATGCATTATCACATAAAAATTCACAGGCGCCCAGAAGATTTCTCCGCTGCTGGGGACCAGTCACTTCCAATTCAGGGCCCTGCCCTTTGGACTCACTACAGCCCCCAGAGTGTTCACCAAATGTATGGCAGCGGTTACGGCTCACCTGAGACGTCAAGGATTCCAGGTGTTTCCATATCTAGATGACTGGCTCCTCACTGCCACCACCAGGCATCAACTTCTCCAAGCCAGAGATTATACCATTCACATTTGCAGAGGGCTAGGGATTTCTATAAATTTCGAAAAGTCTGCCTTGTAGCCTTGTCAATCTATTACTTTTATAGGCGCAAATTTGAACACCGCATAAACATTCAGCAGTTAACAGACCAAAGGATCTTGGACATTCAAAGTCACGTCCAGGTGATTCTTCTCAGCAACAAAATTCAGGCCAGATTTGCTCTGAAAGTATTGTGTCTTATGGCGCTGCCATAACACTTCTTCCCTTGCCCGCATACGCGCCTTTCTACAATGGATGCTATTCGCCTAATGGTCCTTTCAACAACTTCCCATGCCACAGGGATTACAATAACTCTAACTTGCAAAAGGCATCTGACCTGGTGGATATCGCCCCTCAAGTCCATCAGGGCAGACCCTTTGTTCCTCCTGCCCCGTCGCCACGTTACATCGGACGCCCTGATCGGGGCATTATCAGGGCAGGATGGTCCATGGCTCTTGGCAACCTTTCGAATACCACCTGCACATAAATGTCGAGAGATGAGAGCAGTGCTTTTAACGCTGCAAGCCCTCAACGACTCTCTTCCCCTGGGAACTATTGTAGTCCAAACGGACAATATGTCCGTAGTGTGGTATATCAACAAACAGAGCGGAACCAAGTCCCATCCACTGTGTCGAGAGGCTGTCAGACTTGGCAGTGGGCAATCTCTTCAGCTGCTCTGGATAGCAACGCGATATCCCGGAAATCCAACATCATAGCGGACAGGTTGGAGCAGAGCTATTCTCATGCCTCACGAGTGGTCTCTCAAACAATCAGTGACTGAAGAGATTTTTTCAGGAGTGGGGCCTTCCTTTGCTGCATCTTTTTCTACACCTCAAAATAGCAAATGCCCAGACTTCTTCTCTCTCTTCCCCTTCCAGGCCATCCCCCCAGAGACGCCTAACCCAAGGTTGGCCCTGGGACTTTTTATGCTTTTCCTCCCTTTCCGATACCTCATAATTCAGAAAGCAACCGCCTTGAGAGCCAAGTTGATTCTCATTGCCCCTTATTGGCCCTCGACAGATATGGTTTCGCTCCTACATCGTTATCTCTTGGTACAGCCATGGCATCTGGACCTGGTTCCAGATCTTCTGACCCACCAGCCGGGTCAGCTGCACCAATCCATACCTTCTCTCAACCTCACTGCTTGGTTGCTCCACTTCCATCCTTAGCCAGGCTTCCTATGATTTCTAATCCCATCCGGGATATCATAGTAGCTTCCTAAATCTTCTACCAGAAGGATTTACACTCAGTAAATGGCAACGCTTTCTCCTTCTGCGCAAGAGCTACGAGTATAGACCCCTATACTGTCTGATTAATTCGGTCTTGACTTCCTAGCTGGAGATTTTTCATTCAGGATCCTCTCCTCCACAGTAAAAGTTCAGTTGGCAGCCATTTCGAATTTTCGTGTAGGCCTTTTGGACCACAACATTATGTCACATAAACTTTGCAAGGCATTCCTTCGAGGTATCTTTTTACTTAAACCTCCGACAGAGACCCCCCACCACAGTGGGATCTAAATTTAATTTTAACATCCTTGATTCTCCCCTTCAACCCAAGCGCTGCCTGTTCATTGAAATTTCTTCTTGGAAGACACTCTTCTAGTCGCCATTACTTCTGCCAGGAGAGTATCTGAGCCATGCTCTCTGCATCTCGCCCTCCCTACTTAATCTTCCACAAAGACAGGGTATCTCTAAGGACTAATCCGTCTTTCTTACCCAAAGTGGCATCGCAGATGAACTTAAATCAATCCATTGATCTTCCAGTGTTTTTCCCGAATTATTCTGATAGAACGGAACAAAAATTGCATTGTCTTGATGTTCACCGCCAACTCAGATATTATCTAGACAAAACCAAACATTTTAGGAAATCTGATCAACTGTTTCTATCCTATGCAGAGAACAGGAAAAGGCCTTCCAGTTTCCAAGGTAACTTTGTCTAGATGGCTGTCTTCTGTGATTACTTACATTTATCAGCTCAGAGGCAAAGAGTCGATTTCTAGGCCAAAAGCCCATTCTACCAGAGCTCTAGCTACATCTACAGCTTTTCAGGCTAGACTTCCAATAGACACTGTTTGTGCAGCAGCCACATGGGCCTCTCCTCATACCTTTGTTTCACTTTACAAATTAGACTTGGCCTCCAGAGACAGAGCGAATTTTGGTTCCACCGATGTTCATCGTGTTTCACTGTTGCAGTCATAACTGTAGGGTGCTCCTGCCGGCAGGCAGCCCGAGGTCGGCCAGAATCCCAAAGTCTGGGTCCGGCGTCGGCTGTACAGGCTAGCACCATGAAGTCAGTATGCACTGGTACATAGCCCTCAGCCGACGCCATCTTCTCCAGTCTTTCTTGCCGTGCAGTGGAAAGCAGCTCGCAAGTCATTGGTTGGCGATTTCAACAGCGATTTGGTTGTTGTCGGTCCTAAGTTCTTACTTTCTGTACCTGCTGGGGAATCTTTTTCTGTTCTCCGATGTCAGAAAAGTTAATAATTGTATTACGTGGTGGGAAACAAATACCTCATAAAGATTTCCACTTTACCGTGTCTACCTTGCTTAGGCCCCTGACCACGACGCTTCTTGTTGTCGGTTCTGTGCCAGGTTCAATTCTCGTACTATCAAGCCGCAGGTACGACTGGGCTCTAAATTACTTTGGCAGACGCCCAATTATAGAATGTCGCCGGACACTACCGAATTCAAAAGAAGCGAAGACAAGGACAGGCCTCCGAGGTCCAAACAGGACTCGCAGCTGGAGCCAGCGTCCGTTCGGTTGTCGCCAGTGAGGCGCTTTTGCAGCCCCTGTCGTCCGCCACTTCTGAACCGATGGCTAATACGGACTTCATGGGGAGCCATCAAGGCCTTCTATTTTATCTGCTGCAGGACCTTCGGACGCCGCCTCCTCAGATGGGTCCGGAACCGCTGTGCAGGTACCGGCTTCTGAGGGGGTATTCAGGCCTACTCACATCACTATATCAAAGGCAAAGGCAAAGACAAAGACTCCTGTTAAGTCTAAAGCTCCTGCTCAAGCTACTTCTGAATCTACTCCCAGGACACAGAAGCAATTGTTAAGAATGGCTGAAGATTTGCTTACAATGATTAGGGGGTTCTCACCCCCCCCCCTCTGAGAAAAGGCCTCGACAGGATGTTCCTATGGACTCCTCTGACCAGGCTTCTATATCTTCTGTCTCTTCCTCTGATCAGGAATATTCTTTTCCTCCTTATGAGGATTCGGATGCTGAGGACTCCTTGCCCTCTGCCTCTCCGCCTGAAGATTTTTCTTTTGGGGAAACCTTACATGAGATGAGGGAACATATTCTTTGGGAAGGTCAGGATTATTCTGCTTCCAAGAAGAGGCTTAGAGAATTCCTTCTTCTTCCTCAACATAGGCCTTTGGCTATCTCTCCTGTTCTTGATATTGTGGATGATGCTCTTTCTGAGGCTAATTTGAATCCTGATTCCATGCCTCCTGCTCCTTCTAAGCCTGATAGATTTTATAGGGTTCCTGAGTCTCATTTGTTCTTATTTAAGAACCCTTCTGCGGATCCTGAAACTATTTCTCAGGGTTCTACTTGCTAAGTTGCTACTTCTAAGAATCCTATTCCCTCTGAGAAGGATTCTCGTGCCTTAGACAGGTGGGGGTAAAAAGGTATATACTTCTGCTACCCTTTCTTTTAGGGCTTTAAATTGCCAGTTTCATATGTTTAAGTATCAGCAATTTCTTTTGTCTGTTTTAAAGCAAAGTTTGCTTCCTTCCTTCTTGTGCAGAAGATAAGGAACTACAGGATGTATTGCATGCAACTGAACAACTGAACAAACATAGCTTGCATTGTGGTTTTGATGCTTTGGATGCTTCTTGCAGGGCCGCAGCCTCTGGTACTGTTATCAGGAGACATGCTTGGCTTCATGGAATAAAAGTTTACCTGAACAGGTTAAGGCTAAATTATTAGATGCCCCTGTTCAGCATGATGCTCTTTTCGGATCAAAGGCTGAGGAGGTTATTAAAAAGATGGAAGAAAAGGCAAAAATCTATGCAAACTGTGAAAGATTTTGCAAGTTCAGCCTCCTAGATTTTCCAGGAATTGGCTCCTCCAAAAAATTGGTCCCTTTCCCAAGTCTGACAGGCCTCAAAGGGGAAGATATAGACGCCCAGAGGTCGTGACCAAGCCAGGCTCTACAGATCGAGACAATGGACTGCTTCTTCACCTAGAATGGGAGAAGACAGATCCCAATCTCAAAGAAAGTAACTCACTGACTCTCTCGGTTGGGCTACAGGACCTCTTTACCTGGATGCCCCTCTCGGAGGAAAAAAAAAAAAACTTTCTTTTACAGAAATTGGACTCTTTATTACCCAGGACAAATGGGTATTGGACGGATTTTAAAAGGCTACAAATTCCACTTTCATACCCTGCCAAGGGCTTCTAGTTGGCCAGATCTGCCAAAACATCAATGGTCAGAGGCCTTAAATCAAGTGGATGCGCTTCTGGCCATGAGGGCCATAGAGCCTGTTCCACTCTCAAAGATGGGAAAAGGTTTTTATTCAAGACTGTTTCTGGTTCCAAGAAAACAAAGCTCATGGGAGACCTATTCTGGACCTTTCTGTGTTAAACACCTTTTTGGAAATTCCAAAATTCAAGATGCTTACTCTGCAGCAGCTGATTCCAATGCTCTCTCAGGACGCCTGGATGGTGACATTGGACCTAAAGGAAGCTTATTTACACATTCCCATCAGGCAGGAACGCAAAGAGTGGAAATTCTCAGATTCAAGGCAGGTTCGAGACACACTTCACCCTCTGTACTGCCCTTTGGTTTATCTATCGCGCCCAGAGTCTTTACCAAGTGCCTGGTACCAGTAGTGGCTTATTGCAGACTTCAGGGATTCAGTTTTTACCCTCTATTTGGACGACTCCTGCCTTATTCAGGCAGACAGCAAGGATCTTTTACTTCAACATCTGGATTTTGTTCCAACGCCTTCCTACTGGGATTCTCAGTAGAACACAAAAGTCACATTTGATCCCTTCTCAACAAATGGTATTTTTGGGAGAGCCCTCTTAAATACAACCTGTACAAAGGGCCTTCTCACTCCAGAAAAGCAAATACAGCTGGCTTCAATTTTCAAGGCTTTGGCAACTCTAACTCAGCTCACTGCGCAAGGGAAATTCCTGCAGGCACTGGCTACATGGCTTCCTGCATTCTGTTGATTCCAAATGCAAGGCTTCATATGAGAAAGCTTCAATGGTATCTGAAAAGTGTATGGTCACAGCATTATCATGATCTGACACTCTGATTCCTCCTTGATCCTTGCCTCCAGAAGGAGTTCCTTTGGTGGTCCAGGGTGTGCTTTTAAACGAAGGGAAAGCCTTTCCGCCTTCTCCCTCAACCTTCTCTTAAATCATAACCACGGACGCTCACTGGATTATGCTTGTGGGAGCACATTTTCTGTAAGGCACCATTGCCAGCAGGGGAACCTGGACAAAGGACCATCTTCACTGGCACATCAATCTGAAGGAAATGTTGGCAGTTCAAAATGCTCTTCTAGCCTTTCCAAGGACCTTTTTGCATCCAGGGCCTCTTTTGATTCGTGCACAGACAACATCACAGTCATGTGGTACATAAAACAAGCAGGGGGTTCTCATTTGTACCCCTTTGCAGACTAGCTATGGCTTTATGGGACACAGCTCTAAATCTGAATCTACATCTCCAGGCTCAATTCATCCCAGGAGAACAGCAGAATTCTTAGCAGACAGCCTGAGCAGAAACATTTTAGATCCTCACGAATGGATGCTAGGACACCAACTTATTCAACAGGATTATTGTGCAGTTTGGGATGTCCCCAGATAGATCTGTTTGCATCCCATCTCAATCATCAGCTGCCTACCACTTTTGCACCAGGTCCTTACACAAAACAGCTTGGAAAGTGATTGCCCTGTCCTTCAGCTGAGAAACCTTTCGGGATATGCCTTCCTCCTCTTCCTCCTACTGGTATTACTAAAGATAAACAGGACAAGCCCAAGTTCCCCTCATCTTGATTGCCCAAATTGGCTCTCGACAGTTTTGGTATCCAACTTTAAAGCACCTGTTCTTGAGCCTCCTTGGATTGCCTCCTCCCTCTGAACCCTTCTCTCTGTCCCAGCATCAGGGCTGCTGTTACATTCCAATCTCAAGACCCTTGCTTGGCAGCTTGGCTCTTCAAAGGAATTTGATTTCTTCTAGTCTTCCCAAACAAGTTTTGGATGTTCTTTTGGAAGCTAGACGGCCTAGCACTCAGGGAAATCCTATGCCTCTTAAAATGGAAGAGATTTTGTATTTCTGGATGCAGGATCGGTGGCTTGGACCCACTGGTGCCTGATCTCTTCTGTTTTGCTTTTTACCTTTCGGATCTTTGTCTAATGGACTCTTCCTTTTCTTCCATTAAGATTCATGCTTCTGCTATTTCTGCTCAATTCAATACTGATCCTCCTGTTTCTTTTTCTCATCCTTTGCGTGAGACAATTCTTGAGAGGGGCTAAAAATTTAAGGCTCCCAGGACCCTCCTCCTGTTCCTGCTTGGGATCTAATTATGTTTCTAGAAAACTTACTCTGCCTCCTTTGAGCCTGCTGCATCTTCCAGGATATTAAGCTTTTGTCTTGGAAGACAGTTCTTTTGTTAGCTTTGGACTTCTGCCAGAAGGGTCTCCCAGAGTTGCAAGCTCTTCATGGCTGTGGGAACCATACCTTATTTTCCACCAGGACAGAGTGCATCCTTGAGGACCAATCCTACTTTCATGCCTAAGGTGATTTTATGGAAAGTGGCTTTAAATCAAATAAACACCACCTTCCTACTCTTCTTTCCTAATCCTCAAAAATAAAGGGGAAAGGGATTCTGGCATTCATTGGACGCGGTAACAGAATACATTGTGTTACTTATTTTACTCTTTGGACAAGACTACAAAGAGTTCAGAAAATCTTAACCAATTCGTTTGTTTCTTTTGCCTCCAGTTCTCTTGGAAAGGCTATTTCCCAAACAAACTATTTCCAAATGGATTTCTTATGGAATTAGATTTTGTTACACCTCATCATGGGAAACAGTTTCCAAGGCACTGTGAGAAGTCATCTCTACCATCAGAGCAGCTGCTACTCTCATACAGCTTTTCCCTTACAGAGGAGTTCCACCAAGGATATCTTGAAGCTGCCACTTGGAGTTCCTGTGCATACTTTCTTTCCAAGCACTACATACCTCCCTTTGTATTCTAAGACTAGGGCAGGCTTTGCCTCTGCTGTTTTGCAGGGTCTTCTTGCTGCCCCTTCTTCTGTCTAAACCTCTCCCTCCCTTTTTCACTGCTTTGGGATTCCACCTCATAGTTATGTGATTCTTCGCAACAGTGAAACACGATGAATGCATAGTACAGTTGTGTACACCTACCATAAATGTAGATGTTCGAGTGTCTTCACTGTTGCAGTCGGTGTTTCCTCCCTCCCTCCTATCCCTCTCTTTTCTTTGTGGTGTATTTGTGTTTCTGTTGATCTTATTTTTGATTTATTGGGGACTTCTTGACATCTTTAGGCGCAAGAAAGGCTGGAGAAGATGGCGCCGCTGAGGGCTATGTACCACCAGTGCTGCATTGATCGCCAGGGTGTTAGCTAGCCTGTACAGCCGACGCCTCGACCCAGACTTTGGGATTCTGGCTGACTCAAGCTGCCTCTCAAATGCAGGAGCACCCTACAGTTAGTGACTGCAACAGTGAAGACACTCAAACATTCATATATTTATGGTAGGGTGTACACACAATCTGTACTTTCTCAAGAGTCTGTGTCTCATTGAGCCACCTTAGGGATAGAGGGGTAAGCTAGGGGACGCGGTCCCATCCAGCAAGAATGAAGAGTGAGATTGACAATTTAACATTAAGAAGTTATGTACCTACCATAACGCTCCATGTTAGTTGGGTCTTCTCTCACCTTCTTTCTGTTGTGTGTCCCGGCCTCCATCCCTCCTAGCCTGGTCAGACCGAGAAGATTATGCCTCTTCTCTTAAGAGGTTTTATCCTTTTTCTAGCTAATCAGTTTCTGAAAAGTGTCACTTCTAGATTAGGTGGATCCCCTTTCCGAGGATTATGATGATTATGATTGTCATTTTTTAGTATTGTTACTTTTTTCTTCCTCCCTCTACAGTTGGAAGAATGTATTCCATACTTTCTCTCAGAAGCTACCAAACGAGATCTGGGTAGTCTCCTTTTTGCATCATGGTGGTGACATATAGGGGTTGCCTCAAGCTGGTAAAATTAGCTCTCGAAGCTTAGCAAGTGCGCCGAAGCTCGGCTCCTAACCCATCCAGCAAGAAAGAAGCAGAGAAGACAACTTCACACTGATGGAACGCTATGTAGTGTGTGGGTACATAACTTCTTATTTTCACCTGTGCTTCTGGTGATTTCTGGGACACTACACCTTTTTTCCCGGGGGGGGGGGTTTTAATTTGGTTTGGTTGGG
>NC_056733.1:528070565-528112247 GCF_019279795.1 Protopterus annectens
CTCTTGCGTCAAAGCCTTTTGCTTCCGAACCTCTACTCGGTAGCCATGTTGTCTTTGGCCTGCCATTCCCTTGCATTGTAAATTAAGAATTACAATAAAATCCACATTTGTGGATTTTAATTATTGGTTTTCTGGTTTTTAGAGCACAGCGTGTTTGCGTGGCGCTTGCTACGCTTAAACTTCGGAGATCGGGATAAAAAAAATTATTTTGTTTTTATTTTGCATCGGTGAACATTGCCAATGGCCATATTTTTGGCCATTGGCATGCTTCCTCAACTGGATGCATCCTTTTTTTGGAGCTGTCACAGCTCCGTTTTTCTATTTGCAGAACGGTACTCAGTTGTCAACGGAGTACATTTCTGCAAATAACACTACTCTTACTCGGACAGGTTCGGGTTTCTTAGATCACAAATTTACCTCATTTGCATAGCTTTCGTCTGCAATTGAGGTAATTTGCATATCCTAGCCCTGTCTGTGTAAGAGTCATTTTAGGAGCTCTGTTGCACGCCCGTACCGGCTGTTCCTGGATCGCTCGGCGGACATGTTGGCTGCATGGAGTCTTACTCTACTCTTAGACTCCGTGCAAGCCTTCGTGAATGCAGCTCATTATTTAGGAATGTACTAGCTCTTAATGTTTCCAATATGATGCACCTTAATGAAATCCAGAAACAGTTGGGCAAAAAGCTGTTAGCCTAAGTCAAGTTCTTCTATGTTACTGTAGGCTACAGTTCAGAAGTATTAAAACTGCTTTTTTATGAAAAAAAAAAATAGGAAATTATGTTTTTAATAAAAAGGATGCATGTGATATATATATATATATATATATATATATATATATATATATATATATATATATATATATATATATATATATACAGAGAGAGAGAGAGAGTGAGCATGAGAGTGAGAGAGAGAGTTGTACCTAAAAATTATATTAAGAGCATACCATTGACAATAGAAATTACTAAACCTAAACATATCTAAACTGAAAAATATCTAAGCACAAAATACTGACAAATCTGGAGTTATACTAGGGTAGAGTGTATGCCCTTTCTCTACTGTTGTGTGACCTTGGAGTCAGTATATATAATTAGGAGGGGGTGTGGGGGTTAAAACCCCACACATGGGGGGTGCAGGGTGCCTTGACCCCAACTAAAACATTGACAAAATGTGGTTTGATTTTATCAGATTTTTCATTTTTTTTTTGTTTGTGGTTAGGTGCTGTGCCCCTTGCACCCCCACACCCACTGCTAAGCATACCTCTTAACTGTACTGAATTCCTCAGCATTTATCAGTTTTGAGGTCCAAATAATGGGGTGTCAAAAATTTCTGAGCGGCCCCCTTTATTCCCAAACTTTCAACATTTTTTTTCAAGTTTTTTTTTTCAAATTTCAAGTGTACACGATGATGTCGGCTAACCCATCCATTTCACAGGCAGCAGCAGAGTTTTCATGGATCCTCCAGGTAAGGAAAAAAAAGGACTATTAAGAACAGAGTAACTTTACCTGCTGTGTTCTTTTTTAAGAACATTTTTTTCCAGTCCACAGTCATCTTCAGTTGAATTCAAGTAAGTGTGAGTGTGGGCTTCAAGCTGACTGTTCAGTTGAATTCAGTCTGTGCTTAGGAATAATGCTGGAAACAGACATCTTTTACATAGCAGAAACTGTGCTGGAAACAAACAAACTTTTTTTGCATTTAAGCTGAAACTGTGCTGGTCTTTTGCATTTATTTAAACTGCTGGTCTGTACTGTACTTTTAGGCACTAGCACTTTAAATTATCAATTGTGGTAGAATATGTGATGCATTTTTAAATGTATTTAATGGATCAGCAGTTTTTAATATTTGTTCTGAAGAAGTCCTTAGTGGATGAAAGCGCTTAACTGCAAGTGTGTTTTTAACTGCAAGTGTGTTTTTACCATTGGATTAAACTACTCGTTATTTGATTTTCTGGTGTCGTGCTGGTGCATTCTTTTACGTTTTGAGACAGGAGGCCATGCTTCTTATGGTAAGTCTGTTTGTGGTAGTAGCACAAAAGTTAAAATACTTGCATTTGATGCAGAAGGCTGTGGGTTCTACTCCCACAGTTTGTAGATGGCTTGCTGATACTGTACTGTGTTGTACTTTTAAAGGGGGTGGATGCTGCAGTCCTGAGAATGTCCTCTTTGGCAGAGATACCTAGTAACTATGAACCTTTTATCAGTTTACCATCCATTCCCTATTGCAATATTACTAGCTTATCATTTTTTAATGTAACATAGGTAATGTATTCCTCAAGGGCAACAGGCACTTTATTTGTAGATGAAACAATGAAATCTAAAGTTCTTTGCTAGCAGCAACCTCTTCATTAGTTACATATCTCTTTAATGTGGAATTATTTAGATGACTTTTATTTCTGCAGAGATTGTGAATATTTACTGATACTGGTGGACTGAGTAGAATTTTATGATGGAAATGTTCTGAATTGGGCAGCTTTGTTATTATTGGTTTATGCATTTTGTTTCATTGCTTGCTGGAAAAAAATGTTCAAAACAAATTTAAAACACACTCTAACAATTGTGCTGTATTATACAAGGAATATAATTTAATACAATCAGGAAGGTGTATCAAAGAACACAAGTATGTTTCATATGCAAGGGGCCTATGATTTGAAAACAGTCCAAAGGTAATCTTTATCCGCCACTGGCCAGATGCATTTTCTTTGAATATTGGTTTCAATGCTGTTTTAATGAATATGAGTTTCTAGAGTAGAGAAGTTTTAATGCTAAGTGTGTTTTCATTGTGAGACTGTATTGCTTTGTTTAGCAGATGTCTATTAGTGTTTATGTCATAAAATGTAAATTAAAAGTTTTAAATGAAACCCAAATAATCATTAGAGAAGTAAAGCAGTATGCACGTTAGTGTTTATGGTAAATGGGGCAAAATAGACAAATAATGGGACACTAGAATAGCTGCAGGTGTAGGGCCCATGTGAACATGATTTTGTGAGGGGGGAAGGGCAGCAAACTCAAAGAGAGCCCCGGGAGGCACAAACTCTAGCTACACCACTGATCATTGTAGGCCATGGTACATGACTTTTGGAGGTCCTAGCAAATTATAATATTCTTTTGCTAAGATTAGAATATTGCTTACCATTAAATGGCCTATTTTACCACAAAACCCACATACTGCAAGTCACCAAAAAAATAAAAATCCTAAGGTTCATCATCTTCTCCCTTCCCAGTGAACATAATTGCTGCACATTTCAAAAGAAAAAATAGTTACCATTTACTACAGGGTCTGAGGCCATATTTTGGTTGTCTGGTCTTCAGTTTGTGTTTGAAAGTTGGTATCCCACAATTCAATTGGAGAGGGTGGGATTACATAATTATGTATGTAAATGGCATGTCAATCAGCGTACAGATTTGTACCTATTTTTCATGGGCTTTTGTCCAGATTTTTGATGTTTACAGGTTGATAGGTATGCTGCTAAGTATATATATCAGCTATGAGGTTGTACAGCAGTGGGGAAAGGGCATAAACCCTTCTGTAGTATAACATCAACTTTATCAGTATTTTGTGTTTCGATATTTTGCAGTTTGGATATTTTGCAGTTTAAGTATTTTTCCTGTTGATATTTTTACTGTCAATCTTATGTTGTTTAAATCAGTTTAGGGTCACCTATACATTAATATAGATGTATAGATAGATAGATAGATAGATATATGAGCAGTCTTAGGTCAACTGCTGCCTAGGCAAAAGAGCTCCACAGCACCCCCCCCCACACCACATGGTGCCCCCATCCTGGTTTACCTATTAGGCGGCTGCCTAGTTGGCCTATGCCTAAAGTCAGCTATGGATAGATAGATAGATAGATAGATAGATAGATAGATAGATAGATAGATAGATAGATAACCTATCTATCAATATATATGTTTATAAGTTATATTTCCAGTGCTTTATGCTAAAGCTGTAATAATACAATAACTCCACAGAATTAAGATAGTGAACCCAGTCTCCCATCCACATTTCAAACTGACTTTTAAACCGAGTAAGATTTTATACATAACCTTATTTTCTGTGGGATGATATTCCAAATTTCAGGAATAGTCTGTATAACTAATCTAGATCTTAATGAAGTTATATAAAGAGGAATTTTAAAATTTAGATTCAGATATTTATGTATGAGTTCATTAGAAAATACATGTATATATATATATATATATATATATATATATATATATATATATATATATATACGCACACACACACGCACACAAACACACACACACACACACACACACACACACACACACACACACACACACAGAGAAAGAGAGAGCGATTGTAGTAGATGCACATATATGGCTGCACTAGATATGATCAGGCATTTTTGATTGATTATAAATATGCATTTATATGCTTGCATTACCCGTGATTTAATTTTTTTGGTCTATTTTCATAATGGGGAAAAATATTTATAAAAAAAACAGTGGCTACATCAGAGTGAGAAAAATGGTCCTTCTTTCTGCAAGAACCATGTTAAAGCCCATTTGAGAGTTTTGCTGTTTTGGGTCTTAGTCTTGTGTTTTATTAGTCGATGTTATAGGAATTCACCAAAAATATTTGAGATTTGCTTACAAAAAAAAAATATATATATATATATATATATATATATATATATATATATATATATATATGTATGTAGATGTATACATGTATATAGATATCAATACATATTTTCATGATAAAGCTCATACTAACATTTTTTAAGAAAACAAATGCCTGAAAGCATAAGGCAAACAAATGTAATGTGTGCATGTGCCATATCAGATAACAGTGAAGGGTCTCACAAATAACTGAAATAATGCACGTATGCATCAAAAAAGGAGTTACAAATATATTATCAACAAACAGAGTTATTCAGAATGCTAGGAAGGAGCTACAGATGTTACTGTCCACAGAACAGTGAGTAGTACAATGCCAATGTTTCTTTGCCGAGGAAGCTGTTTCCATCATGTAGTGCACACACTTTGCCAGAATTTAACTAAAGTATGTGTGTGTAGATATGCTATACAAGCCAGAACACAATGCACATGCCACAGGAGCACTCAAAGTGCAACATGCCTTTAATTACAATTTCACTGCCATGCAGTCACAATTTGTAATGATATATCATTGTCCAACATCAAAATGGATAAGAATAACTACATGCAATGGTGTTAATGTAATGTCAGTACATTCATGTGATATCGCCCATTGAGGAATTAAACACACAGCTATGTGACTCTATCAAAAATTATATGAAGATGAGCCCAAAAGCCACAGCAGAAGTCTAACCACAGTTGTTACACTCTGCCTATGCTATCTTATTACATCAGATGTATGTGTCATAAACCACCTCTTTGATATAAAAGGGGTGGTGGACACCTCTCCCACTGCAAACGGACATATTATAACTGTGATGGATGCTATTCATGCATTACAATACAACAGTCAACAACCAATATCCAACCCAAACAGGTCAAGTAGAAGCTGAATCCTAATAGCTGGCAGGAACAAACAATACAGGAAAATTGAGCTACCAAATACAGAAACCAAAATGATTTTATTGCACACAAACATGTAAATGCTTTCACGGTTCCAAAAGACCGCTTCATCAGACAATTTCAAGTGTCAAAAAGAATCTATTTAAAGTTAAAAAATGCATCACATGACACTCAACAATTAGTGCTTTAAAGCAACATATACATTATGAAGCAAACTATTAAAACACATATTAAAAATATATATTTGACAGTATATAGAAACAACTATATAAATATATGAAATAAGAACAAAAAACAATCACATAACACATTAAAAACTGGCTAACTCTAATATATTTAAACATAAAAACTTGGATGGCATCATAAAATCTCAAATAGCATCATAATATATGACTGTCATTAAACACATAGGCCCTCTAACAAACAAAGTAGGCAATATAATGCAAACAAAAACAATAGTGGAAAGCCTAGTGCTTCAAACATCTAGACCTAAGAAAGGGTTTGAGTGGGACATTATCATTCAGGCCCATGGCCTGATGTACACCCAACCGTAATATCCATTCCAACTCAACAACCTCAGTGTGATTCACAATATCCCCCCCACGTATGCTGGAATGTACTACATGTAAGACTCGAAATAAAAATGAATGCATCATATCTGTCTGTAATACATGTTTTGCTAAAGCACTGTAGTCGTGGCCTTTGCAAACGCAATAAAGATGGTCCCTAATTCTCTCTTTAAAACTTCTATTTGTTTTCCCTACATAGAATTTGAAGCACCATTGGCAATGAGCTAGGTAAACAACATTTTTAGTACATCAGTCAGCATTCACCTTAATGCTCCATAAATAACCTGTTTTAAAGTGCCGGAAAAATCTCGATTCATCAATGTATTGACAATAATTACAATTATTGCATTTAAATGTGTCATCAATGCTCACAGTACGGGGTATCTTTATTCTCTGATAGCACAAACTTTGTTTCAAGATCCTCATGTTGCTGTAAACAAATCTGGGACCATTTCTTAAAATGTCTAAGAACCTATTCAAAAAACACCAGCAGGCAAATAGTAAAATAAAAAACACAGAATCACCAGCAGTTCACCAGAGTATCTTCTTTATTATTTGGTTAACAATCTGGTACGTCGGCCTTTCGCCTTCATGGATCTCAGAACATTCACTTTTTAACTGGTTTATATACTTATTCATCCTAATTAACACAAACAGCTTGCATTCAATCATTAATTCATATTACACATTTAAAGTGACACAGTACATATCACATACATTAAATTCACTATTTCATCAATTTTTTCTACTAAAAATATATAAATATAAGCTGACACATACATCCTACAGAAAGGCCTCAACGAAATGGACAACTGGTGCCGGAATCACAGCCTTAAATTGAATGCCAAGAAATGTATAGTCATCCCCTTTGGGAAAAACAAAATACCCACAAATTATCCCATAGACAGTAACCCACTGAGTACCGAAAAAGTAATCAGAGACCTGGGGACCCAAGTTGATAGTGACCTCTCATTTGATACCCACGTTGCCAAAGTGGTTAGAAAGACTTTCTACCTTGCCCACCTTATCATGAAGGGGTTCACATCCAGATCAAAGGAGGTCATCATGCCCCTGTACTCCTCCCTTATCAGGCCCATGATTGAGTACAATGCCCCATTTGGTATGCACCTCACCCGGCACTTACAACAGCTGGAGAGACCCCAGAAGTACCTCACCAAGAGGATCAAGGATCTCCAACATATGTCATATGCTGCCAGGCTAAAGAAACTCCAGCTCTATTCAGTAGCATACCACCTGCTCAGAGATTATCTGTGCCTGACGTACAAGGCCATGTCCAACCAGGAATTGATGGACATGCTCCACCTCAAAAAATCAAAATCCATAAGAACCACGAGAGCCAAAGATTTAAACCTCAGTACAAACATGAAGAGAACATGCTGGAGGGACAGATTCATAACTCAGAGGCTTCCCATACTCTGGAACAAAATCCCAGTCCATGTTAGGCAGAGCCCCTCACTGACTCTCTTCAAGAGAAATCTTGACGAGTGGATGGGAGATCGTAGGTTTACCCCGGGGGTCACGCCTGTGTCGCTACTTAACAGAGGCACAGTAAACTAATAAGTAAGGGGGTCTTCAATGTATCACTACTAGACAAAGGCACAGTATTCTAAATTTATACGCCTTAGTACCACTACATGTGGTGCCGAAAGCCACATCTCTAGGGCTAGGCTTGCAAATGCCCCAGGGCAGATAGCCTAGTACTAAACTATGAAACTATGAAACTATGTATATATAAAACTAAATATAAATAAATCATCAATGTATTAATTATATATTGTTATTAAATGTTGGATATTGCAATTCTTAAATACCCAGTTCTTGATTTAAACCAAAGGGCTTTAAAGTTTTAAACTTTAATATCATTCTAGTTTCTAGTTCAAGTAATTTACTGCTGTAACCCCCCCCCCTAGTTAGATATGGCTTACCAAGTACACAAAATTTTAAACTATTAGGGGAACCATCATGTTTAACAATGAAGTGTTGGGCAACAGGACTAGCTTCATTCCGATTCCTTATATCTTTTAAATGTTCCAGTACCCAGATTCTAACCATACGTTTAGTTTGTCCTATGTACCATACATTATCACAAGAACACCCCAGAATATATACTACCCTATTGATCTGCAGTTAAAATATAATCTAGGAATAAATGCTATACCATTAATGATACTCAAATTCTTAACCCTGTCACATATACTACAGTGGCCACATATAAAGGTACCAGAAAGAGAGCTATTAATATAATTTCCTTTCACAAAGTTATGATTTAATAATTCTTTCAAATTGTGTCCCTCTTAAAAGAGAAAGTAATATGTTTTGGGAACAAATGACCAATATTTTCATCCTCACTGACAATATACCAATATTTTCTCACTATTTTAATTAATTTCTTCGAAAAGGGAGAAAATCTACTAACATAAAAAAGCTTTTCTTCATCATCATCGTCCCTTACATCACACACTTTCTCTTCAATTCTCTCATTTGTATCTGGTCTATGTAAGTGTTGACGTGACCCAACATAAACATCCCCCAAAACTTTATGCTCACATTCCAAAAGATGATTTTTATCATAACCTCTCTCACTCAGTCTCAACATAACTTTATCCAATTCATTGGCTTTTTCGTTCTTATCACTAGTATTGTTATAAATTCTTTTGAATTCACCCAAAGGTAAGGATTGTAATAAATGTCCAGGGTGCATGCTAGTAGCATGCAAAAACATATTTACTGACATTAATTTTCTAAATGGCCTGAACCCAATAAGTTCTCCATCAATAAACAGGGTCACATCCAAAAAATTAATATGTTCCCTATTCAATTCATAGGAAAATGTTAATCCATGTTCATTGTTTTCAAGAATCACAAAAAAATCCAAAAATTCACTAGCATCACCCTTGCAGATAAAAATAAGGTCATCAATAAACCGCTTGTATAGTATAACATTGTTTTTGAAAAATAGAGTTGGATAAATGAATTTCCTCTCAAAAAATAAATCCCATATAGATAATAGCATATGAGGGCGCAAAGGCAGCCCCCAGAGCCGTACCTTTTAACTGCAGAAAAAAATCATTATTAAAAGAAAGATAATTATGGGTTAAACTAAACTCAAGTAAATTAATCAAAGAGGTAGTTCTGGGTCCATCACCCAACATCTCTATAATTGATTCTAAACTCCATCTTAAATTGATATTCATATAAAGTGATTTAACATCAATAGTCACCCAATAATAGTCTTTCTGTCATTTAGTCTGAGATAATTCACACAATAAATCCTGAGTATTCAAAATATGCCCCACAACCTTCTTTAAATGTGCTTTTAAGTGGAAATCCAAAAAAATATTGATATTACTTAGGAAGGAACCAACCCCTGATACAATTGGTCTACCCAGGGGTTTATGCAAACATTTATGCACTTCCGGCAGAGCATATGAAATAGGGGTAATAGGTTTCTTTATGTACAATTTACAAATGTCCTTGTGATCAAAGAATCCAAAGTGTTCCCCTCTCTCTAATAGAGTCAAAAACTCATCATTAAATTCTACTATTGGGTCCTTAATTAAATATTTATACTCTTCTGTATTATTCAGTAGATCAGCTACTAAACCACAATAATTCAATTTGTTCAAAATGACTAAATTATCTCCCTTATCAGCATACTTAAAGATAAACTCAGTCTTTTGTTTTTCCATACTTTTAAGAGCAAACCATTCATTTTTACTTAAATTATAACATTTCTTTTGCTTTAAAAATTCAGATAGTGTCACAGAAATCTCTTTAAACAAGACTTTCAAAATACAGAGATGGCAGGCACCTTAATGTTTGGTACAAATTTCTTGTCAGTTACTAGCTGGGGTGATGTTAGCTTTCCATAACCTGTATGGTAGCAACTAGAATGCTCTGTAAATTCATCCAAACAGATAGATTCAACATTATCATAGTCATAAATTGACATATTTAATAAATCCTCATCAAATTCATTAATAGAATTGTCATTCTCAACCAAGTTTACATAATTTTTTTGAAAGGAAACTTTTAAATACAATTTCCTACTAAATGCTTTCAATTCAAAATACAAGTCAGCAAAGGAAGGAAAATGTGTGGGTACAAATTTACTACCCCTAGATAACACAGCTTTCATTTCATTTGACAAGTTCAAATCAGATAAATTTATAACAGATAATGTCCGTTTATCGTACTCACTCTGTTATATATCACTTGAAGTGATTTCTCCCCTTTCTGCCATTTCTCCCTTGGCCAGATTTATTCGCCTGAAAGGAGTGTTCTATTGTAGGAGAGACTAAATTGGTATTAGCCCCCTCAGTCTCTAATGCTGAAGAAGCTGCAGAGTCAATAAACGTTACATTTTTGGAAGCATATCTGTTTGCATTTTGTTCCGCCGATGATGCGGATACACTCCGCCACTTCTGGTAGCCACTCCTAACCTTTGACCTGCTTCGCATTGGTTCACGTCGCCACAAAAAAATAATCCCTGTTTCATGGTCTTTTAAGTCCTTTACTAATTTGTTCCTTTTACACTGAATAATATCACTTTCAAGCTTAGAGATCTTTTCATTTATTTTAGAGATCTGCACTCTGTAACAGGACTCCTCCACCACCTCATCCTGTAAGTGCAAGATCTCTGCTTTTAATTTTTCATGTGTTCACATATTTCACTTCACCAAAATACAGAGTCAGTTAAGGGTACATTCCAGAGATACCTTTTTCCATTTCTCGAAGAGGTCACTCTCCTCTTCCAAAAATTCTGTAGCAGGAAGCCTGTCAATACGTAGCCCCCTTGGAGTTAGGTTTAAACTGATATACTTCTCCAGAAGTCGAGTGTCCAGAAAAAGGGCAACTTCCTTGGCCATAAGTCTCTCCAGCTGCTGAAATCGCCCATCCAAATCATGATTGCCACCAACATTCCATGGATCCAACAAAATGAACTTTTTCTCATGTTCACTCAAAATGTCAGCAAAATAGATACCTCCTATCAAATTAAGCTACCCAGGAGTCCCAGCTGTCTGCGACATATTAACACCAGTGTAAGTGCTAGTGAAAAGATTTCAATTCAACTCAAAAAACACCAGCAGGCAAATAGTAAAATAAAAAACACAGAATCACCAGCACTTCACCAGAGTATCTTCTTTATTATTTGGTTAACGATCTGGTACCTCGGCCTTTCGCCTTCATGGATCTCAGGACATTCACTTTTTAACTGGTTTATATACTTATTTATATACTTAAGAACCTATTGTCTGTCTCCAAAATGTGCCAGTTCCTTTTAATAATGTTCTTCACCTCATCTACTCCTTTTGGAAAGGAAAGCACAATGGGGGGACACACATCTCCAGTATTGCGTACCCGTGTTACGAAATTATTTTAAGCAAAGTAGGGTCTAGCTCTCCCTTCCCTCTCACTGCGAACTTTAAGACAGGCTGCTTCTGTATCTGAATTCACTGTACCCTCTAGACATGAATTCACCTTTGAGCTCACACAAGCTCCTATCTAAATTATGATCCTCACTTGTTAATCTGTCTTGCTCACAGTATTCGATTGATTTTCTTGATATTAGTATCAGGAAATTGGATGATGGCTTTTTTACCAGCATGCATAGGAAGGAATGTTACAGACCCTCCTATTTCTATCGGGAGAGCATGCATCCCATCCACATTTTTGGTAACATCGTTACTGGACAGGCACTTAGGGTATCAAGATTAATAAGTGAGGATCATAATTTAGATAGGAGCTTGTGTGAGCTCAAAGGTGAATTCATGTCTAGAGGGTACAGTGAATTCATATACAGAAGCAGCCTGTCTTAAAGTTTGCAGTGAGAGGGAAGGGAGAACTAGACCCTACTTTGCTGAAAAAAATTTCGTAACATGGGTATGGAATACTGGAGATGTGTGTTCTCCCATTGTGCTTTCCTTTGCAAAAGGAGTAGATGAGGTGAAGAACATTATTAAAAGGAACTGGCACATTTTGGAGACAGACAATAGTTTCGTAGACATTTTAAGAAATGGTCCCAGATTTGTTTATAACAACATGAGGAACTTGAAACAAAGGCTGTGCTATCAGAGAATAAAGATACCCCATCATATGAGCATTGATGGCACATTTAAATGCAATAATTGTAATTATTGTCAATACATTGATGAAACAAGATTTTTCAGGCACCCTGAAACAGGTTATTCATGGAGCATTAAGGCGAATGCTGACTGATGTACTAAAAATATTGTTTACCTAGCTCATTGCCAATGGTGCTTCAAATTCTATGTAGGGAAAACAAATAGAAGTTTTAAGGAGAGAATTAGGGACCATCTTTATTGCATTCACAAAGGCCACGACTACAGTGCTTAGCAAAACATGTATTACAGACATATATGACGCATTCATTTTTATTTCAAGTCTTACGTGAAGTACATTCCAGCATACGTGGGGGGGGGGGGATGTGGTGAATCGCACTGAGGTAGTTGAGTTGGAATGGATATTAAGGTTGGGTGCACATCAGGCCATGGGCCTGAATGATAATGTCCCGTTCAAACCCTTGCTTAGGTCTAGATGTTTGAAGCACTAGGCTTTCCACTATTGTTTTTGTTTTTATTATATTGCCTACTTTGTTTGTTAGAGGGCTTATGTGTTTAATGGCAGTCATATTTTATGATGCTATTTGAGATTTTATGATGCCATCCAAGTTTTTATGTTTAAATATATTAGAGTTAGCCAGTTTTTAACTTATGTGATTGTTTTTTGTTTTTATTTCCTATATTTATATAGTTGTTTCTATATACTGTCAAATATATTTTTTAATATGTGTTTTGATAGTTTGCTTCATAATGTATATGTTGCTTTAAAACACTAATTGTTGAGTGTCATGTGATGCATTTTTTAACTTTAAATAGGTTCTTTTTGATACTTGAAATTGTCTGATGAAGCTGTCTTTTGGAACAGTGAAAGCGCTTACATGTTTGTCTGCAATAAAATCATTTTGGTTTATGTATTTGGTAGTTCGATATTCCTTTACTGTTTGTTCCCGCCAGCTATTGGGAGTCAGCATTCAGCAATGCTGACAGGCACTGATTGTGGATTAGACAACAGAAAATACATATTGTATAGGTTGAATGTGCCACTGTAAAAGTGTCACTACAATTGTGAGATATGTTAGTATGTCAAGGAATTACATCATGTTATTGCTGCAAGGGATATGTGTGCCTGTAAGGGCTGTACTAAGACAACAACATACAGAATGTTGTCTTATGCCCTTCTGGCAGAGGATAATGCTTCCTACACTTGTTATGTAAGGAAAATGTAATCACACGGCATCATTACTCTGAATAAAAGCATTGCTATGTGAGAACTTATCCTAGCTTTTTGTAAGAGGAATCAACATCTATACATGTACACAGCAGATGTGTTGAACAACAGTTTTAGTGACATGTACAGCCACAATAAGACTGACACAATGTAATTTGAGTAGTAATGGCTGGATTTGAGCTAGCTACCTAAGATCACAAGCTATGGATCAGTGCCTGAATCGCAAGCACCACACAACATGTTCAGATATGGAACAGTACACAGTTAAATGGATGACATCACCACTGTTTATTAGCTGGATGTGTATGTTAAAAAGTGGTTGAAGCACACAATAACAATATCATATATGAAGAGTAGTATATGCAGTATGAGTGTGAAGGACACACTCACAGCTGGCCTCAAACATCTGACATATGTACTTACACAGTGTACAAAACACACTACCAAAAGTCACACAAAACAGAAGAATTTGCACTCCAACTAGGAGATACTGCAGCTATTGTAGCATTATGTTATCACTGTGAGGCCCAAACGTTTTTCCCCTGGGGATGTCATGATTCACAGTGTAACACTGTGTCACTGCAAATCCATCTCATAAGTGGACATGTACATAAAAGTAGCTGTGAGGAGATCAGTGGTATATGACAGCAATCACAGTCACACTGTTTAAGCAGGGATGGATTCGATCCACCTACCTCTCTAGTTATACCATCTATACAGCACATTATCAGCAGCCAGGGTATATGACAGTAATCACAGTCACACTGTTTAAGGAGGGATGGAGTCGATCCACCTACCTCTCTAGTTATACCATCTATACAGCACATTATCAGCAGCCAGGATATATGACAGTAATCACAGTCACACTGTTTAAGGAGGGATGGATTCGATCCACCTACCTCTCTAGTTATACCATCTATACAGCACATTATCAGCAGCCAGGGTATATGACAGTAATCACAGTCACACTGTTTAAGGAGGGATGAATTGATACACCTACCTCTCTAGTTATACCATCTATACACCACATTATCAGCAGCCAGGGTATATGATAGTAATCACAGTCACACTGTTTAAGGAGGGATGGATTTGATCCACCTTCCTCTCTAGTTATACCATCTATACAGCACGTTATCAGCATCCCGGGTATATGACAGAATGCACAGTCACGCTGTTTAAGGAGGGATGGATTCGATCGACCTACCTCTCTAGTTATACCATCTATACAGCACATTATCAGCAGCCAGGGTATATGACAGTAATCACAGTCACACTGTTTAAGGAGGGATGGATTTGATCCACCTATCTCTCTAGTTATACCATCTATACAGCACATTATCAGCAGTCAGAGTATATGACAGTAATCACAGTCACACTGTTTAAGCAGGGTTGGATTCAATCCACCTACCTCTCTAGTTATACCATCTATAAAGCACATTATCAGCAGTCGGGGTATATGAAAGTAATCACAGTCACACTGTTTAAGTTGGAATGGATTCAATCCACCTACCTCTGAAGTTATACCATCTATACAGCACATTATCAGCAGCCCGGGTATATGATAGTAATCACAGTCACACTGTTTAAGGAGGGATGGATTTGATCCACCTACCTCTAGTTATACCATCTATACAGCCCATTATCAGCAGCCAGGGTATATGACAGTAATCACAGTCACACTGTTTAAGGAGGGATGGATTCGATCCACCTTCCTCTCTAGTTATACCATCTATACAGCACATTATCAACAGCCATGGTATATGGCAGTAATCACAGTCACACTGTTTAAGCAGGGATGGATTCGATCCGCCTACCTCTCTAGTTATACCATCTATACAGCACATTATCAGCAGCCAGGGTATATGACAGTAATCACAGTCACACTGTTTAAACAGGGTTGGATTCGATCCATCTACGTCTCTAGTTATACCATCTATACAGCACATTATCAGCAGACAGGGTATATGACAGTAATCACAGTCACACTGTTTAAGGAGGGATGAATTCGATCCACCTACCTCTCTAGTTATACCATCTATACAGCACATTATCAGCAGCCAGGGTATATGACAGTAATCACAGTCACACTGTTTAAGGAGGGATGGAGTCGATCCACCTACCTCTCTAGTTATACCATCTATACAGCACATTATCAGCAGCCAGGATATATGACAGTAATCACAGTCACACTGTTTAAGGAGGGATGGATTCGATCCACCTACCTCTCTAGTTATACCATCTATACAGCACATTATCAGCAGCCAGGGTATATGACAGTAATCACAGTCACACTGTTTAAGGAGGGATGAATTGATACACCTACCTCTCTAGTTATACCATCTATACACCACATTATCAGCAGCCAGGGTATATGATAGTAATCACAGTCACACTGTTTAAGGAGGGATGGATTTGATCCACCTTCCTCTCTAGTTATACCATCTATACAGCACGTTATCAGCATCCCGGTATATGACAGAATGCACAGTCACGCTGTTTAAGGAGGGATGGATTCGATCGACCTACCTCTCTAGTTATACCATCTATACAGCACATTATCAGCAGCCAGGGTATATGACAGTAATCACAGTCACACTGTTTAAGGAGGGATGGATTTGATCCACCTATCTCTCTAGTTATACCATCTATACAGCACATTATCAGCAGTCAGGGTATATGACAGTAATCACAGTCACACTGTTTAAGCAGGGATGGATTCAATCCACCTACCTCTCTAGTTATACCATCTATAAAGCACATTATCAGCAGTCGGGGTATATGAAAGTAATCACAGTCACACTGTTTAAGTTGGAATGGATTCAATCCACCTACCTCTGAAGTTATACCATCTATACAGCACATTATCAGCAGCCCGGGTATATGATAGTAATCACAGTCACACTGTTTAAGGAGGGATGGATTTGATCCACCTACCTCTCTAGTTATACCATCTATACAGCCCATTATCAGCAGCCAGAGTATATGACAGTAATCACAGTCACACTGTTTAAGGAGGGATGGATTGATCCACCTTCCTCTCTAGTTATACCATCTATACAGCACATTATCAACAGCCATGGTATATGGCAGTAATCACAGTCACACTGTTTAAGCAGGATGGATGGTCGATCCCTACCTCTCTAGTTATACCATCTATACAGCACATTATCAGCAGCCAGGGTATATGACAGTAATCACAGTCACACTGTTTAAACAGGGTTGGATTCGATCCATCTACGTCTCTAGTTATACCATCTATACAGCACATTATCAGCAGACAGGGTATATGACAGTAATCACAGTCATACTGTTTAAGGAGGGATGAATTCGATCCACCTACCTCTCTAGTTATACCATCTATACAGCACATTATCAGCAGCCAGGGTATATGACAGTAATCACAGTCACACTGTTTAAGGAGGGATGGAGTCGATCCACCTACCTCTCTAGTTATACCATCTATACAGCACATTATCAGCAGCCAGGATATATGACAGTAATCACAGTCACACTGTTTAAGGAGGGATGGATTCGATCCACCTACCTCTCTAGTTATACCATCTATACAGCACATTATCAGCAGCCAGGGTATATGACAGTAATCACAGTCACACTGTTTAAGGAGGGATGAATTGATACACCTACCTCTCTAGTTATACCATCTATACACCACATTATCAGCAGCCAGGGTATATGATAGTAATCACAGTCACACTGTTTAAGGAGGGATGGATTTGATCCACCTTCCTCTCTAGTTATACCATCTATACAGCACGTTATCAGCATCCCGGTATATGACAGAATGCACAGTCACGCTGTTTAAGGAGGGATGGATTGATCGACCTACCTCTCTAGTTATACCATCTATACAGCACATTATCAGCAGCCAGGGTATATGACAGTAATCACAGTCACACTGTTTAAGGAGGGATGGATTTGATCCACCTATCTCTCTAGTTATACCATCTATACAGCACATTATCAGCAGTCAGGGTATATGACAGTAATCACAGTCACACTGTTTAAGCAGGGATGGATTCAATCCACCTACCTCTCTAGTTATACCATCTATAAAGCACATTATCAGCAGTCGGGGTATATGAAAGTAATCACAGTCACACTGTTTAAGTTGGAATGGATTCAATCCACCTACCTCTGAAGTTATACCATCTATACAGCACATTATCAGCAGCCCGGGTATATGATAGTAATCACAGTCACACTGTTTAAGGAGGGATGGATTTGATCCACCTACCTCTCTAGTTATACCATCTATACAGCCCATTATCAGCAGCCAGGGTATATGACAGTAATCACAGTCACACTGTTTAAGGAGGGATGGATTCGATCCACCTTCCTCTCTAGTTATACCATCTATACAGCACATTATCAACAGCCATGGTATATGGCAGTAATCACAGTCACACTGTTTAAGCAGGGATGGATTCGATCCGCCTACCTCTCTAGTTATACCATCTATACAGCACATTATCAGCAGCCAGGGTATATGACAGTAATCACAGTCACACTGTTTAAACAGGGTTGGATTCGATCCATCTACGCCTCTAGTTATACCATCTATACAGCACATTATCAGCAGACAGGGTATATGACAGTAATCACAGTCACACTGTTTAAGGAGGGATGAATTCGATCCACCTACCTCTCTAGTTATACCATCTATACAGCACATTATCAGCAGCCAGGGTATATGACAGTAATCACAGTCACACTGTTTAAGGAGGGATGGAGTCGATCCACCTACCTCTCTAGTTATACCATCTATACAGCACATTATCAGCAGCCAGGATATATGACAGTAATCACAGTCACACTGTTTAAGGAGGGATGGATTCGATCCACCTACCTCTCTAGTTATACCATCTATACAGCACATTATCAGCAGCCAGGGTATATGACAGTAATCACAGTCACACTGTTTAAGGAGGGATGAATTCGATACACCTACCTCTCTAGTTATACCATCTATACACCACATTATCAGCAGCCAGGGTATATGATAGTAATCACAGTCACACTGTTTAAGGAGGGATGGATTTGATCCACCTTCCTCTCTAGTTATACCATCTATACAGCACGTTATCAGCATCCCGGGTATATGACAGAATGCACAGTCACGCTGTTTAAGGAGGGATGGATTCGATCGACCTACCTCTCTAGTTATACCATCTATACAGCACATTATCAGCAGCCAGGGTATATGACAGTAATCACAGTCACACTGTTTAAGGAGGGATGGATTTGATCCACCTATCTCTCTAGTTATACCATCTATACAGCACATTATCAGCAGTCAGGGTATATGACAGTAATCACAGTCACACTGTTTAAGCAGGGATGGATTCAATCCACCTACCTCTCTAGTTATACCATCTATAAAGCACATTATCAGCAGTCGGGGTATATGAAAGTAATCACAGTCACACTGTTTAAGTTGGAATGGATTCAATCCACCTACCTCTGAAGTTATACCATCTATACAGCACATTATCAGCAGCCCGGTATATGATAGTAATCACAGTCACACTGTTTAAGGAGGGATGGATTTGATCCACCTACCTCTCTAGTTATACCATCTATACAGCCCATTATCAGCAGCCAGGGTATATGACAGTAATCACAGTCACACTGTTTAAGGAGGGATGGATTCGATCCACCTTCCTCTCTAGTTATACCATCTATACAGCACATTATCAACAGCCATGGTATATGGCAGTAATCACAGTCACACTGTTTAAGCAGGGATGGATTTGATCCGCCTACCTCTCTAGTTATACCATCTATACAGCACATTATCAGCAGCCAGGGTATATGACAGTAATCACAGTCACACTGTTTAAACAGGGTTGGATTCGATCCATCTACGTCTCTAGTTATACCATCTATACAGCACATTATCAGCAGACAGGGTATATGACAGTAATCACAGTCACACTGTTTAAGGAGGGATGAATTCGATCCACCTACCTCTCTAGTTATACCATCTATACAGCACATTATCAGCAGCCAGGGCTACAGGAAAATAATCAGCACAAGTGAGGCATACAGCATCTGTGATGTATGAGATCAGCAGCATATTGCCAAGGATATGTGTCTGGTAAATAGAATTTCACAGTCATCTGGAGTGTTAATAACTGCCACTGCAATTATATGAAAACCAATCCTGAATTCATTTACAGTCACACACAAACTTATGGAAGTTAAGCAGTGCTGTATTTGAACCTTCTACCTATCTAGGTACACATTTTAGACAACAGTGTAAGAAACACAAGTGTCACAGAAATCTGAGTCAAGACAAGAGAGAGTGTACTTTTATCAGGATAAATTCATCAGTGTATTCCATAGAGGATGTTTCAGTAAAAAATCTGATAAGGGAGCTGTGTGGACAGTTAAATGTATTCTTTTTAGGGGAAGTGAATACAGTACCAAGTGTTACTCTCAGAGACACACACAAGTTTTCCATGTTGGGTATTAAACTTCCTACCAATCTACTTATACAATTTAGAGAGCACTGTATTAGTCACAAGCACTACTGTAGAGGTCTGAATGTTAATGAGATAGAGTGCACTTTTGTCAGGATGACTTCATCAGTGTGTTTCATAGAGGATGTTTCAGTAAAAAGTAGGATAAGGGAGCTGTGTAAAGAATTAAATGTATTCTTCTCAGTGGAAGCGATACATCACCAAGCATTATGCACACTTATAAGTTTCCCATGTTAGGCGTCCAGCCTCCTACTTATATAAACCCAAGCACAACTAAAACCAAGAAACAACAATAAAACGAATGGGAAATACAACCATAACCACTTACACGTAATTTTAATATAAGTTTAACACTTTCGTCAGACCAATGTCCAACTTCATCAGAACAAGTTAAAAACATACCAATAACAGCCTTAAATACAAGAAAAATATCACATGACTGATTTTCCTCTTTCTTGTTAACCCTTAAAATACCCGCATATTACAATTTGTTGAGATGTAAGCATGTATGTCTGTAAGATCTGTCTGTTAATCAGTTCATTTATATTTTGTGATGCTGCTATCTATCCTGATGTGTTTTCCTGTAATAAAGCATCTAAACAAACTACCCCACCTGTTCATCGTCTGTATTAAGAGGTGCCAAAATGGCATCCAGTTTCTCCAGATTCGACACCGAGAGGCATTCAGTTGAAATTGAAGGAATATAGAGGAGTGGATCATCCCTACTGCACGTGTAACTTGTAAAACTGGTCAGAAATTAATTTCAGATGTTAAAATTGCTCAACTGATTTCTTATTCACAAAACATGAAACAAATAATACAGGACACTCTAAATGATATTTAAGTAAACTGAAATGTCTGATACTGCGACATACTGATAGAAATATTTAAATTACTACGAAAAATGTTTGAAATAAAGTCCAAGCTGCATAAGATGAATGAAACAAAAGAAAACAACCTCATTTTATTGCTCAGCATGTATTTTTTCATATTAATTAAAGCTATCCAAGATATTAGAAGTATATCAGGTGTTCTCATGTCTGTACATATTACAGTACACTTACTTCACAAAATACAGCCATTTTAGAGCATATTTTGCCAAGTATAGTATTTCAAAGAGTTTATTGCGCATTTAAATGTTATTGTAAGCTGCTGAGAGAGCTTGTTCATTACAAGGGCCATATTTTCAGTGTGATGACGCATAATTTGTTGGCGTGGCAGATGAATTTTGAAACCAGGTCCACTTGTGTTTGATACTAATATTGCAGAGAACTGGAGAGTGTTTGAGCAAGAGTACAACATTTTCATACAGGCCACATTTTCTGATAAAGATTATCATACAAAGGCATTTATTCTGCTTAATTTAGCTGGGTTATACACCATTAAAAAGGAGTGTCCATTTGTGTATGCACCTGCTGTCTTTGCAGGAGAGGGGAAAAGCCAAAAGTGGACCAGTTTCTCCAGTTTCGAGACCGAGAGGCATTCAGTTGAAATTGGAGAAATATAGAGGAGTGGATCATCCTTACTGCACGTGTAACTTGCAAAACTGGTCAGAAATGAATTTCAGATGTTAAAACTTGCTCAAATGATTTTTTATTCACAAAACATGAAACAAAGAATACAGAACACTCTAAATGATAGTTAAGTAAACTGAAATGTCCGATACTGCGACATATTGATAGAAATATTCAAAATACTATGAAAAATGCTTGAAATAAAGTCCACGTTTTATAAGACAAATGAAATAAAAGAAAATGACCTCATTTTATTGCTCAGCATGTATTTTTTCATATTAATTAAAGCTATCTGAGATATCAGAAGTATATCAGGTGTTCTCAGGTCTTTGCAGTATTACAGTACACTTATTTCACAAAATACAGCCATTTTAGAGCATATTTCACCAATTACAGCATTTCAAAGAGTTTATTCTGCATTTAAATGTTATTGTAAGCTGCTGAGAGAGCTTGTTCATACATAATTACAAGGGCCACAATTTCAGTGTGATGGTGCATAATTTGTTGGCATGGCAGATGGATTTTGAAAACCAGGTCCACTTGTGTTTGATACTAATATTGCAGAGAACTGGAGAGTGTTTCAGCAAGAGTACAACATTTTTATACAGGCCACATTTTCTGATAAAGAAGATCATACAAAGGCATTTATTCTGCTTAATTTAGCTGGGTCAGAAACCATTGAAAGGGAGCGTTCATTTGTATATGCACCTGCTGTCTTTGCATGAGAGGGGGAAACCATCATATTGTTGTACTGGCTGAGTCAAGGGAGGAGAGTGCTTAAAATGTAAATGTAGAGAAATATGTAAGCCCCCAGACACATTTTACAATGGAAAGGCACTTATTTTATACAAGGTATCAAACGCCTGGTGTAACTTTTGCAGCATATACAACTTATTTGAGAAACAGAAATAAACTGTGCAAATTTGCTGACTTATGGGATGAGTTGATACAAGACAGACTTCTGTGTGGTATTAAGGATGATGTGAGAAAGATTTTGGTTTGTGACAGTGATTTAAATTTGTATAAGTCCATTAAGATCTGTCAGATATACGAGCTCACAGAAAAGCATGCAAATACATTTACAAATGAGAAATGCATACTTCCAGTAACTTCTAAAGCCCATGTTGATAGTATGCAGCATGTGGTTAGAAGAAACAGGCCCAAGCACATGGCAGAAACTGTAACCTCTGCAGCACTCACTATAAACCCCAGAGGTTTCTCGAAAGTTCCAGAGTTCACACAGTCTCAGTGAAGCACAGGAGTGAGTCAGCAAACTCAAAGAATGGGCCCTCACCTAGTTTAATTGCTAACTATCATAATAGTGGTGGAAATCATGAATCTAAAAGGGAAAAGTGCTTAGTGTTTGGTCAACAATGCCACAGATGTAATAAGTGGAATAATTTCAAGAGGTTTTGTAAATCAAAAGGCACACATTATTTTATTAAAATGGAACATTTCAAGAAACTAGTTGATCAATTAGAAAGCTGTGACCCTACTTTTTATGTTAATGGTGTGTCAGTGCTTAGTGAAAGAGTAGATGCAGTAGATTTATGGGCATAGAATGAAGTATTTTGTACTGTTGGGATAAATGGGAAACCCATACAGCTCAAAGTTGATACAGGTTTCAAGTGCAATGTTATGCTAGCTGAAACATTTGCTAGAGTATGTGATGGTGAAAGGCTTAATTTGGCAAAGTGTGTGAAGCTTTTTGCTTATGGTGATGAAGAGATTCAAACTGAAGACTGAGTAGTGCTTTCATGTTACTGTACTTATTAGGGCTCAGAGACAGATTGAAAAGGGGACTGCTTTAATTTAATAAGGAAATCCATCATATTAGCTTGAAAGACCACTATTCTAATTTCTCCTAACATGGTTTCTCTGGTTTACTATCAAATTGTAGAAATACACAGCAAAATTCATCCACATCTTTGAATCAGTTGTGCAAAGTTCAGCAGATCAATTAGACAGAATGTCGAAGTGCACATACAACCAAAGTCGAATTCATACTTTTGACATTCTGTTAAGCAAGTCACTACTGCACATGATGTAATACCATCCATTTGCAGGGGGGCTATGCCCCCCTTCACCTCTCACTCCCTGCAAATAATATATTCCAACTCCAAGATCGCACTACAGTAGGAAAAAGGGTAATTTCCCACCCCCACTGTACCGTGATCTGTATTCAGAATGCCAAAGACAGGTGTATAAATGCACTGTAGCATTTGCAAATCTGAACACTCACACTTGTGCAGGTCGGATGAGATGGGAATCATCCAACTGTTGTTTGACATTCCCATTTTCATCTAACTTGTACTCATCATTATGATAGTAAACCAGTTTCTCTACCTATTCTGATCTCTTCGAAGACAAACTAGGCAAGCTTCCAGTTATGTACTCCATGATGTTAGACCCAGATGTTAGCCAAGTTGTCAGGACAGCCCAGAAAGTTCCAGTAGCTATGCAGGACAGAGTCAAAGCTGAGCTAGAAAAAATGGTGCAACAAGGTGTTATTTGTCCAGTTGATGAATCGACAGAATGGGTATTTTCCATGGTAGTAGCTCATAAAAAGAGCTCAGATGACATCAGAATATGTACTGATCTGTGAGATTTAACAAGGCAATGAAAAGACATCATCATCAAATGCATACAGTTGAAAAAGTTGCCGCTCTTATGCCAAATGCCACTGTTTTTTTTTGTCTTAGATGTAAAGAGTTCATTTTGGCAAATTCTGCTTGACCGGAAATCCTCATTGCTAATCACTTTCAGCACTCTGTTTGGAAGGTACACATTTCTGAGAATGCCATTTGGGATAATTTGTACAACTGAAGTCTTCCAACATGCAATGGAGCAAATTTTTGCTGGGTATCTCTGTGTTATTATAGTAGATGATATATTAGTATGAGTTAATGGTGAAGCTAACCAAGACAGAAACTTTAGAAAAGTTCTGGAAAGGGCACGTCAAGTGAATCTTAAGCTGAAGCCTCAGAAATGCAAATTCAGGATATGAGAAGTTACTTATGTTGGTCATTTATTTACCATTTCATGCTTACGACCAGACCCTTCTAAGCAAACAGCTATTCTCGAGTTGCCAGCTCCAGACAATGTTCAAACCCTGCAACATGTTCTTGGCATGGTTAACTACCTAGGCAAGTTAATTCCAGTTTGAGCCAAATATCAGCATCACTCAGAGAGCTAACACATAAAGATGTATCCTGGTCATGGTTAGAACAACACCAGAGAGCATTTGATGTCCTGAAACATTGAATTGCCAGTCCACCAACTCTCACATACTATGATGTTCACAAGCCTGTTACTCTTTCATGTGATGCTTCAAAATTTGGTGTAGGTGCAGTCATTCTACAAGAGGGCCAGCCTGTTGCCTATGCATCCAGAACTCTTACCCAAACTGAAATACAGTATGCTCAGAGAGAGAAAGGGTTTTTGGCAATTGTGTTCATGTTCAAAGTTCCATGATTATGTTTATGGTAGACCTATTCAGACTAAAACAGTCCACCAGCCTCTAGTCACTATTTTGAGAAAGCATATCCACACAGCTCCAGTCAGATTGCAATGCATGATGCTCAAATTGCAAATGTATAATTTTAATCTTGTCTACAAGAAAGACAAACTTCTTTATCATGCTGCTACGTTATCCAGATCACCCAGAAATACCACTGAACAACATGAGAATGAGCAACTTGATTTTGAAGTAATGAAAGTGAGAAAATTCTCTTACATACATCTTGATGAGCTTAGAAATCACACAGCCACAGGTCCAGTTTTACAGAAGCTCAACCACTTTTTCAAATAAGGATGGCAGTCAAAGCAATCTAATTTACCTCAAGAAGAGCAACTTTATTTTCCTTACAGAAATGAGATTTTGTCTGACAATGGTATCATCATAAAGGGTCCTAAAGTTATCATTCCAAAGTCCTTGCAACAAGAGTACATTACTATCTTGCATTGTGGTCACCCAGGAGCAGACTCTATCAACAGAAGGGCAAGAGGACTAATATTTTTGGCCTTCTATGTCACAAGACATTGAGAGAGTGCTTTCTTCTTGTTCAATATGCAATAGTACTAAGTCATATTGACAGAAAGAACCACTTCAGCTAAATCATATTCCTGAACTACCTTGGTCGACAGTAGCCACCGACATTTTCAAATGGAATGGTCAACATTACTTGGTGTTAATAGACTCTTATTCAAATTGGTTTGAGATTGACCTACACTCCGAATTTAGCATGCAATGCTGCCATTACTAAGATGAAGCACCATTTTGCAGTCCATGGTAGCCTGCACAAAGTTATTTCTGACAATGGCACACAGTTTACAAGCCAACAGTTTAAAAGATTTACCGAATAGTGAGACTTTACTCATGTCACGAGTAGCCCAGAGTATCTGCAGTCAAATGGTTTGGCAGAACATACAGCTCATAGTGCAAAACAGTTACTAGAGAAGTCAAGGTGAGACAATAGTGATGTTTTCCTGAATCTTTTGAATCTCTGAAATATCCTTCATGATAAACATCTTTGTTCACCTGCCCAGAGACCACGTTACCAATTAGTAGTCAATTGTTGGTTCCATGTGTCAAAAACAACAGGCCAGTGAAAGCCAATCTATTGAAGTGTTTTTATTTTATTTATTTAACATTTGTTAACTGGAAATGTCTGACTGGATGCAGGTCCTTTTTCAGTGGAGGCCTGGGGAGAAAAGCTCCACTTAAAAAATAATACATACAACAAATATTACATACAGCAAGTACAGTAGATCAATATCAATACAGCCAAATGTACAATAGAATATAATCTTAAGAGTGAGACATAACTAGAAATCTAGAATATAGGACACTTTGTTTAATTAGAAACATAAAGTGTGATACAAGACAAGTTTAAAATTCTAGAGTATAGGACACAGTGTAATTAGAATTATACTACTCAGTTGTAAGACAAGGTTACATTTGTGTCATACATTTTGTGTATGACTATTAACAGAGACTCACTGGTTAGGTGGGGTTTTAGTAAAGTTTTAAATTGCAGTGTATTTAAGGTAGATATTATATTAGAAGGTACAGTATTCCAGACTTTAGCTATACAGTTGGAGAAGAGAGATTCCCCGGCCTGATTATTAGCAGTGGAGACTTTTATTAGGGATTTAGTATTTGAACGTAATGTTCTGGTACAGGAGTATGGTTGTAGTAAATTTTGCAGGGCAAGGGTCTTTTCTTTGTCATAGAATAGTTTATGGGCTATAGCGAGTTGGTTATAATGGAATAGTTGAGGAAACTCTAGCCAGTTTAGCTGTCTGAGTGATGTACAGTGATGTAATTTGGAGTTTGAATTAGCTGTAAATCTTGCAATTTTGTTGTAGCATATTTTGAGTTTTGTGAGTTCAGATTTCCTAAGGTTGGTGAGAATCGGTGATGCAAACATGAGGATAGAGATTAAGTGTGTTTATGCTATGGTGACTTTGGGATTGTTTGTAAAGTATAGTTTATTCCTATACAGAGTACCTAGTTTTTTTGTGGACTTTTTTAATGGTTTGAGCTATATGGAAATCAAACCTCATGTTATTGCCAATTTCTACTCCTAGCAGTTTTGTATGGGCAGTGGGTGAGATTATAGTCTTGTTAGCAGATTCAGTAGTGAATGTGGAGGGGGTTGCTGTGGCTTTGATGAGCTGAAATAGCATGTTTTGTTTTGTTGGGATTCAGGATAAATTGTGAGTTGGTTAGCCATTTTTCAATTGCAAGAAATTAGTTTTGTGTGAGTACCTCTAGTTCTGGAATGGTGGGGGCAGCACAGATCACTGTGGAATCATCTGCATACTGAATTAAGGATGTTTGTGGGACTGATGCATTGAGATTATTTGTGAATAATGAAAATAGGAGAGGACCTAGTATAGAGCCCTGGGGGACACTTATGGTGGTAGGTAATAGGGGTGAGAGTTCTCCTTGTCATAGTTTTGCTTGCTGAATCCATTCAAGTAGTCTTGTAACCAGGGAAGTGAGGATTGGGAAAAGTTTAGTGAAGAAAGGGTGGAAAGAAGTTTCCTGCGGGACACCATATCGAAGGCTTTTGATAGATCTAAGAAAATAGAGGATACATATTTGTCATTATTTTTGTGTTGATTTATTATGTTGGTGAAAGTTAGTAGGGCAGTGGATGTAGTATGATTTGGACAAAAAACATGTTGAGACAGAGTTGATAGGTTGTTTATTTGAAGGTAGTACATAAGTTGTGTGTGGACAATTCTCTCTAATATTTTGGACAGTTGGCATAAGACAGCAATAGGTCAGTAGTTGGTTAGGTCAGTACTACCACTGCCTTTGTGGAGGGGAATAATATGGGATATTTTCGATAAGGTAGGGATTTTTTTGTTTAACTATGAATCTGTTTATCAGTATGGAGACTGGGTATGCTATTGCTTTAGCTGCTATTTTTAGATATTGCGGTGGTAAATTGTCAGTGGCTAGTGTAGGTTTCAATTTAGCGAGCATTTTTGTTATGGCTTTAGTTGAGACTGGGTGAATAGAGAAAGTATTTCCAGTTTCATTGGGAGTTGGTCTGTCTAGCATAGTGGAGGTTGGTTGTTGCCTGGATAGGGCTATTATTGACTCAGTAAAGTATTTGTTGAATTGGGTAGCTATGTTGTCTATTTTATTTGAGGTGGTGGGTTGTGGGGTAGTTGGTTTACTTAGTTGACGTATGTTTTTTATTGTAGACCAGAATTTTTGAGGATTTCTATGGCATTTAGTTTGGATTTCAGTGTAATATTTTCTTTTGTCTTGTTTGATCTGGTTTTTATTCTTGTTCCTAAGCTCTTGGTAGCTTTGTTTGGCAGTATTAGTTTTTGTTTTATACCACTGATTCCATGCTTTATCGCTTGCTATTAACAGTGACCTTGTTTCTTTTTCTAGCCATGCGGTATAGTTAGATTTTGCACGTATGGTTTTGATAGGAGCTTGCATGTTTTGTATCGAGAGGAGGGTTTTGTTGAAATGATGGATAGCATCTTCCAGGGGAAGATTTTTCAGTGGTAGCCAAGTTGCAATGGTTTAGGGAGCTGATAAAGTTGTCGGAGTTAAATTGCTTCGTACTTCTTATTTGTTTGTAGATTACTTGTTTGTCTATATTATTGCATGTCTAACTCCAATGTCATTTGTTTAGCCCAGAAGTCCTACTATGATAAGACCAGCAAACCGCTCAATCCATTATGACAGGGAAAATGGTTAGGATGCAAACGTCCAAAGGTTATAATAGGATTGGAGTCGTGAAGAATATTAGCTCAGAGCTGAGATCATACATTGTGGAATCCCAAGGAGTATAGTTTAGGTGGAATTAGAAACATTTGATGCCAGTTTCTGAGCCTATACCACAGCACATAGCCTATGAGAAAGACTCTTCATCTCACAGTGAGATGTCCAGTGCTCCAGTTCCAGAAGATGTTCCAGTGCATATTCCTGTTCCTGTGATGAATCCTGAAGTTCCTGATAACAGATGTTCACCAATGACTGTCCCTGTTGCTAAACCCAATCCTGAGTACTATGTTACCAGATCTGGTCGTATCTCCAGACCATGTTATAGGTACATGGCAACCTGGACATGAATATTATGCTTGTTTCTAATGTCTATATTATTGCATGTCTAAATCCAATGTCATTTTTATTTATGGGCAATCTTTTAAAGAGGGAGGATGTAGATCAATATGTGTATGGATGTCTTTAAGAAGCTATCTAAGGGATTGCACAAGTATATAAATACTGAGCACGTGCGATCCTGGCTGCCATTTTGTAGTAAGCAGTTGAGATATAAGCATGTATGCCTGTAAAGTCTGTCTGTTAATCAGTTAATTTATATTTTGTGATGCTGCTATCCATCCTGATGTGTTTTCATGTAATAAAGCACCTAAACAAACTATCCCACGTGTTCGTCATCTGTATTAAGAGGGACAAACGGCAAGTAGGGTTTCAGTTTTCACATGTTTGTTCAAAGTGTGTTGGGATGCACCCAGCAGTGCAGTGTGATTGGAGGGAGGATAATTTGGTGGCTCCAGGTTCGCTTTCCACTGTTGTGGGTGGTTTACCTTCTGGTTTCAGAATCTACAAGGTAGTGGGAATTTTAAGGGGCTGTAGGGAAGGGTGTATTTTTGAGGAGCAAGGGGACAGTCAAGGATGCATTTTCATGATAAGATGCATGTATTGCGACAGATACTCCAGCAATTTCCCGATTTCTGGCTTAAGGAAGCAATAATTGATGGGTTTTCCAGGGGTTTTCTATTAAATCAAAGGTGTTGGCTGATGCAATCTTTAAGAATTTGCAATCTGTAGGGGGAAGGAGGATATATTGGGTAGGTTGACAGAGAAGGATCAGCAGGTGAGTATGTTGTCGGGACCTTTTGATAGCCCCCCACTTTGATAGTTTTAAGGTTTCACCACAGGGTCCTAAAAAGGTGGCCAGGATTGCTGGATGATTCACAATTTGTCTTATCCAGAAGGGAATTCTGTTAATGATTTTATTTCAGTAGAGGATGCTATGGTCAGTTATGCATCATTGAATGATGCTGTGAAGATTATCTGGTAGTTTAAGGATACGTAGCTGATGAGGGTAGACTTTGAATCTATATTTCGCCTTTTGCTGGTACTGGAAGATGAATGGCCATTATTATTCATGGTAGTTGGGAGCAAATTTTACTTTGACAAGGCTATGCCAATGGGATGCTCAGTAGCCTATGCCAGTTTCAAAATATTTAGCACTGTACTTCATTGTGTTTGGCAGCAGTGGGTGGACATGTAGAGGGCAGTACATTACCTGGATGATTTTCTGATAGTAGGCAAAGGGTTTGGGGAGTGTTGGTAGTTTTGTGAGCATTTTTGTGGATGTGTGATGAGTTGGGAGTCCCATTGAAAGGCAGATGCTGGGAGGCCCAGCTAAGGCATTGGCTTTTTCAGGTTTATTAGTAGATGCAGAACATGGAACATAGGTTGTTTTGCTTACTGGCAGACAAGTTGGCCCATTTGAAGGAGAGGACTGGATGGATGGTGTGCAAAGATAAGGTGCAGATCAGGGAGGTTATGGAGCTTTTAGGGCTTCTAAATTTTGCATGTCAGGCAGTGTATCCAGGGCATACTTATTGTAGGTCAGTGGCCTACTTATTAAAAGGGGAGGAAAGAGCAAGAATCATTGAGTCAGGACTAGTAAGTTGGTGCAGGCTGATATGGAACTTTGGTTTTCCTTTTTGTAGACATTTAATGGGGATTCCTTTTAGCAGACAGATTGGGTCAATCAAGGGGAATTGCAATTGTTTACAGATGCAGCTGGGGTATTAGAATGGGTATGCTTTTTGGCAAGGAATCGTTTGGTGCTCATTGGCCAGTAGATTGGAGGGATGAGTGGAAAAGGTATATTACCTTTTTTGGAGCTAATGCCAATCTGGGTTGTGACAGTAGTTTGGCAGGAGTGGTTGAAGAGGAAAAGGGTCATTTTTTTATTTGGACAATATGGTGGTAGTGTAAGTTTTCCAGGTGATGACTGCTAGGTCTGAATTGTTATTGTTAGTTTTACATAAGTTGGTTCTGCAGAGTTTGATAATACATTTTTCTTTTATAGATGTGCATATGTCAGGAGTTAAGAATGGGACTTCTGACAGTTTGGCTTGATTTCAGTTTTTGGTGCAGTGTGAATAACAGAAGATCAGGAAGCAAATGGAAAACACACCAAACAAGCCTGCATACGAACTCCGTTTATTACAGTAAAAACACATCAAGATTAAGCGCTTTCGTCTTTCAGATAGAAGACTTCATCGGAATAAAGCACTGATTCAAGAACCAATTTTATACCAGTACATGTTACATAATAGATAAAACTGAGCCAATGGTATTGCCAAAAAAAGTCACATGTAAAATGGTCACATGAGCAATATTAAATACACAGGATGTTACTATTCAAGCCAACTTAGATTTTTACAAATAAAACACTGTTATATATTAAATACCTTCAGCATATGTTTAAAAATGCAGGCACAATAATGCATGTAAAAATGTTAAAATACTTAAAAGTTTCATAGATTCTTCTTTCAGGACTGGAAGTATTGTCAATGAATCATTTATACCGGGTGGAAAATTAGCTGCTAGTCTGAGTTGCCAAACCAGCTCTTTTGTACTTAATAAATTCTTTCAGTCACCCCCCCCCCAAATCTATGTCCACAGTATCCAAAATATCAAATTTAAAACCTTTAAACTTAGAACAAGTGAGGGGATGCCTATATAATGCACTTGTATCCTTCTTGTATTTAACATCAAAATATGCTTTTAAAATATTAGTACATTGGGAGCACCTCCCACAAGGTGTTGTACCAAAACCACCCTCTATCAGTAAATTCAACTTATTTTCCATAAGATGTTTAATATTCATGTCCACCTTGCTGATAAAAACTGGTTTATCTCCCACTGCAGTTAACACATCATTATGTACCTTAAATATACTCCAGTTCTTTTTTTAATATGTTTTTCACGTCATATGATATAGGACTGTATTGCACTATACATGCATGCTCATAAATCTTCATTTCACCAGGATCTGTGGGGGCTATATTAGTTGATGGGTGGTTTCCTAACAGGAGATTATAATCTTTTCCCCATCCTGTGTAAACCTCCTCAATAACTTGTTCCACCATCTGTTTGGGGTATCCCCTTTCTAAAAACAGATCTCTTAATGTGAAAAATTCCTGCCTCACTTCACTCAGTTCTGAAGTCATGTGTGTAGTTCTTCTAGCCTGTCCTTTGACTAAGCTCTTTTTCTGAGAAAGTGGATGGTTGCTCATATAATGAAGGTAAGAATTACAAAAATAACTCTTACGAAATATGTTATATTTGAAACCTGTAGGTTTATTTATTTATTATTTGTTGACTGGGAAAGTCCGACTAGGTTCCACAGAGCCTGTTTTCAGCAGAGGCCTGCGGAGAAATCCTCCAGGTGTATGGAAAATTACCGTGTCCAAGTAATGTATACCTCTAGTGTTGTTAATTATAAGTAAATTCCAAAAAGGAGGTAGTTTTCTCCAGGTGGTTAATAAAGCTAGGGATATCTTCCACTTTTCCCTTCCACAAAATAAAAATGTCATCCAAAAAACTTGCAGTATAACTGAATGTTGGTCCAAAATTCTTTGTGGAATACATATCTTAATTCCCAATCTAATAGTACTATATTTGCATATATAGGGGTGCAGGCAGCCCCCATGGCAACTCCTCTTGTTTTTGGAAATATTGGCCCTCAAAGAATAAAAAATGATTCTCTAAGATGTGTCATCATTTCACACACCAGGTTTACTTTATCGTGATTCAAGGTGGAACATGTAAAGTGTGTCTCTTCAAATAATTCCAGTCCTTCTTGCTTAGAAATACAGGAAAAAAGATCTTTCACATTAATGGTTAAAAATACCAAATCAGCTGCCCATAGATTTTGTTTAAGCTGTCCTAGAAAATACCAGGAATCCTTAACTAGATGTACTGCTCTCTCCACTACATGCTTAGTCATTTTATCTACAAATAATGCCAGATTAAGTGTTTTGGAGCCACTGGCAGCAACAGTGGGTCTAAAAGGTGGTTCAATGATGCTTTTATGTATTTTTGGGATGCCGAATATGACCGGCACCTTAGGATAGGAATTAGTAAGAAAATTAAGGTGATTAGTAATACGTTTGTCCGGGACATATTCTTCTAAGTAACTAGCAATACGTTGATATGCAATATTCAGGGCTGGTGTTAGCATTTTTGGGGTCCCCAGCAGATGTCAAGCTGTGGGGCCCCTTAGGCACTTCCAGTCTATGTATTACCCTGTCACTGCTACCCTTCCTAAGCAACCTTTTCATTCATGCTGCAAACATTTAGAAGTAGTATGCACTGATTGACATTTAACTACAATATTCTTACATTACAAGACTTGTGTACTACACTGCATTGGCTCATCTCACAAAAAGGGACATTTACAGTTACTGGCATTTAGTTGCAGCAATGATATATTGCAGCAACTCTATGTAGGTCTGGACTTAGGTGAAATGATGCCCTAGACCTACTGTTTCAGACCTCCCCATACGCACAATAGTCTCCAGTCTTTCCCATCCCCTCCCCATTGTGGGCACCCCATACCATGCACATTACTTTTTTTCTTCCTTTTCACACATTTTGCCTTACTTTTCAACATTTTCAAGAAGCTATAACTTTCTACATGCCCTGAAGTGCATTTTAAAGGTTTTTTTTTTTCTTTTTACACACCTTTGCATCCAATAATGGCTTGAACAGAAATTATGATTAAGTAAAGAAATTGTCTTTCTGTTCAGCTTTAGTTTTCATTAAATCCTTTCAACACACATTTCCTGAGCAAAGACAGTACCATAATAACCATTTAGGAAATAAGAAAAGAATTTCAGTTTTATGTTTTTTTTTCTTTCAAGGAAGACATAAGTTGTACCCAAGGCAAAGATGACAAAACAGTAGCCCACAATAAACTAACGACCCTTTGTTGTCTGGATACACAGGTCCGATCTGGGAACTGCCTGCCTCCCAATCCCCCCCAAAAGACAGCTTATGCATCCCTCTGGTGTTAGACTGGGATGAAGGTAGAGGTTCAAATTGCCACAGTCATGTACTTCAAGAGACTGCTGATATGCATATATATAGTAGGTCTCCTCACTCTTCAACCCAAACTGTCAAAGGCAGCCACCTGTATATGTGTCCTAAGTGTTATTGTCAGAGTAAAAAAATAATGATGATAGTAATGTCTTCTACTTTGTTGTTCTTATGCAAGCTGTAGTACTCTTCAATGTACACCTCTGAGGTATGTGAGAAAAATAAAAGAAACAATGACCACACTTTCTTCAGCCCAAACACAAGTTTTAATGACCTCATGTGCACACCTCAGAGATTTGACTGTGAGGAATAACACCACAATCCCTCCGCACCCTCCCTTCCATATAACCTACAGCAGCTTTCTGTACACACACATCCAAACGGGGCAGGTTTTAGAATGGGTACAGTTGAGAGCAGAGGCCATTATCAGCTTTATCCTAACAAGGTCATATCACAGCCCTATTCAGGTTAAAGAGCATAATCAGAAATATATATATATATATTTTCCACCTCATTTTTCCTCAAACAACAGTGTTTGTGGGGCCTCCACACAGTCAAGGATGATTAAGAGAGTCCTCTGTATCCACTTATACAGTCTGGGGAGTAGGGATTCCCAGAGTCTTAGAAGATCTAAGTGCCTGAATGTTCTGGGATACATTTTATGACTTACTTCTGAAATATAACTTTGTTAGCTTACAGTTTTTACTGACAGAAGAATAATGTACGTGTTCTGGCACTATTGAGTGTGCGCACAAATAAAACTCACTAACATTTTCACAAACACACACACATTGTATATTATTTCAGCAATACATTGTGCAACACTGGTGCCAGCACACCAGATCAGTGACTGCTGTTAAGCAGTCATTAAACAGCAGCAGGGATGGGTCACTTTTATTTACCTCAGTGGGGAGTAACGCAAACCTGTCACTTTCCCTGATTTCACAGACCTTTCCTGATTTTGCACATAATTTTGTTGTCATTTGTAACAAGTTTGATTTGCTTGTAAATTATTTGGGATTACAGACAGTCAATACAGCCAGACATTAGTGTTTTACACTTACTGTCAAAAAAAAAAAAAAAAAAACATGTTGATACAAAAGGTGTTATTCTATTACCTTTTTTTATTGACTCAGAGTAATATTTAAAATGTGTTCCCGATGTTGAGCCTTTATTCTCCTATTATTGGTATTGCGCTGAATTCTTCAGTGAAGAAGTTAGTTACAGTACCTGGTAACCTGCAAGTATTTATAAAACTCCCTAAAAGAGAAAACCATCCCATGAAGATCAGAAGTATTAGCTCTTCTTAAAATCCAAGGTATGCACGGACACTGGTCACACTGGGCTGCTGATCTCTCTAGTGCTTGCCTCTGTTTTTAAAATCCAAGGTACGCACGGACAATGGTCACACTGGGCTGCTGATCTCTCTAATGCTTGCCTCTGTTCTTAAAATCCAAGGTATGCATGGACACTGGTCACACTGGGCTGCTGATCTCTCTAGTGCTTGCCTCTGTTTTTAAAATCCAAGGTATGCACGGACAATGGTCACACTGGGCTGCTGATCTCTCTAATGCTTGCCTCTGTTTTCAAAATCCAAGGTATGCACAGACACTGGTCACACTGGCCTGCTGATCTCTCTAGTGCTTGCCTATGTTTTTAAAATCCAAGGTACGCAATGACAATGGTCACACTGGTCTGATGATCTCTCTAGTGCATACCTTGCTCATGTTCATTATCAGCTTTATCCTAACAGGGTCACAACACAGCCTGTTCAGGTTAAACAGAATAATCATGAAATTAATACATTTTTATCCTCATTTTCCCCAACCAGCAGCAGCTTTTGTGGGGCTCTCACACAGTGAAGGATGATTAAGGGGGGCCCCTTGCAGCCACATGTATTGCAGGTACCTAAAGCAGGCTATGTTGTTAGTTTTAGTGTAGAGAATGTCCAACAGCAGGGTTTAACTAAGCCATGGACACTATGTTAGTGGTAAAATATTTAATGGAATTGTGAAAGCCTTTGCTTGATAAAACACTATTACTATAAGCAAAGATATTTTTGAATTTTAAAGGAGCTGTAAATAAGTATTTTTACCCAGCTGGTTTATTAAGTATACAAGATTGATGCATTATATTTTGTTGGTTTGACAGACATGTTACAAAATATCAAGGTAAGATAACTTGCTGTGGTTTGAGGCCTCCCCCCAGGAACAGGGGGCCCCCAGAGTCTGCAGGGGTCGCTGGTACCTAAAGCTGGCTATGGCAATATTTATTTGGTTCTTAGAATCCTGTGCATAATTCTCTTCATTAAATAAAATATTCTGCATAATGTTGGAATAATCCTCTGACTTGAATATTACTATACCACTTCCCTTGTCAGTGTGGTCATGATACGCAGCCCCTTATCCCCCCTCAGTTGATTCATGAGAATTCTTTCATCAGAACTTAAGTTGGCATAAAACTTCCTATTCTAAGCCCATAATTCATACATGTCTTCTTTCACTGCCTTCTCAAAAACATTAATGAGGGGATGGAGTGGTGGATTGAACACATGACTTTTCTTCAGAATATTTTTGTGTGCACTTGCCTCATTTGTAGGCCCCACTTGATTTGGGGAAAAAAGGAGACGGAAATTGAGCTTCCCAGTGTACATCCAAACATCTAACAAACAGTCAGCCAAATCCGGTATTTTGGAGAGAACAAATTTAAATCCTTCAGAAAAAAGTGAAAAAAAATCTTTAGTGATAGCCCTGTCTGTGTAATTATAAATCTTAAAGCCTAGACAAATATCCACAATATGTTCAGTTCCAACAATTACTCTCTCGGAGTTACTAAACTTCCATGCAGGACTAGCTTAGTCCTGCATGGAAGCTCCCGTTTAGGAGCAGGAAGGCAGTGCATGCATATTAACAAGGTGCGCTGCCTGAGCTCCTAGGCTTACACGGCGCATGTACGAGTGCAGGGGGCGTGTCTGAGAGCAGAGCTCTCAGAATAAACATGCCCTTGCAATGTAGAACAGGAGAAAGGGGTAAGGAATGAGCGAGACCACTCATAGGTGTCCGCATAGTCCCACCAACAGTCCCCTGTGTGTACAACAGCAACAGTACATAAAAATAAAATGAAGTAACCCATTTTTTTTAAATATCCAATTAAAGCTAACCATAGGTGCACGGGTTGCCCCTCACTTAGCTATGGTTATAGCTGCTTAAAAGGCTGAAAAGGATAACAAGGAAGATATACGCAAATGAAGCATCATAGCAATAGTGTAGTGGGCAGAACATTCGCCTTACAAGCAGGCATTCCCAGTTCAAGTCCCACTGCATCACATTCCATTTTCCATGGCAAAGCACGTTATGACCAATATTTTTGTTGCAAACCCCACTAAATGACATATTTATGAACTGGAGTACTGCAGGAAATGCATATGTGAAGTGTCACTGTCAGAATGAATAAGGCACTAGTAAGCAGGTTTAAGCACAAATAAGCAATGGTAAGCATATTTAAGCACTAGTAAGTGGGCTTAATCCTGTTTGTGCAGCAGTAAGCAATGTCCACACTGGTTAAGCAATTCTAAAGCTAACACTGTGTAAACAGATGTAACAGGTTAGCAGTGCTTACCGCCGTGCAAACCCATGCAAACCCACTTACAAATGCTTTAAAATGGCTTAATCACTCTGTAACCAATGGCCCTTGTTCTGCCCATCAACAAAATAAACAGACATGCAAGTCTCAAACCCAGGACCTATTCACCATAGTCCCAGTAGTTATCCACCAAGCCATCACAGAAGTACAGAAGAAGGAGGTAGTAGTATACATGTCCTCACCATAGTATAGCCAAACTGAACCTGTGAACGGCATTAGTATACAGTCATATGTCCCATAACCCTCTACATAACATAAATATGTGAACTGGAGTACAGCAGTAAGCCCAGAAGTGAGGCGCAATTGTAATAGAGTGTCAAAGTCTCCAATAAAACACATGGACCCCTCAGATTGTATGTACACATCAATCAGGGATACTAGGCATACATATAAGGTGTAATGAATAATAACACAATGCCAAAAAGGCATTATAATGAATGAGTAATGTAAGCAATGCTAAGCATTGCACAGGCCAGCTTAGGAGGTGTGAGCAATGTGTAGACCAGCTAACTCTTTGTGGCCAGTGTTAAAACCTTTAAACAATGCCAACCCTAGGTAAGCAGGTTTGCCCATAGCTTAGCCTTTTCAAAACCAGCCAATCATGGAAAAGGGATGGAAGTCAGCCCTACTTAAACCCAAGAGGTGGGAATACAGCTCATAACTGGTTGTAACTTCCCCTTGCAGGCACTATGGTAGTAAGGGGAGAAGGAGTGCACTTCCGTGTGCAGCGATGGGGCATCCAGGAGTTCAAGGTCATTGCAGGACTCCTAGTTAAAGACCATGCACAGAGACTGCTGCAGGGCCAGTACCAAGGCTCCCAATATAAGGCGGAGGCCTGGGACCATCTCGAGCATGACCTCACCAGTGCCACTGGCATACCCCGAACTGGTTTGCAGGTCAGGCACCACTATGCTGACCTGAACTGGTGGAAGGAGGACCACTTGGAGGAGTGGCTCCAAGAGGGTAGAACATCAGGGGATGTTCCAGCCATGTGTAAGTATCACCCCAGTATGTGTGTAATTAGTGCAAGCTCAGGTATATCATGAATAGGTATGGCTAAATATTCCTCTTATGTCCCCCACAACTGCAATGGAGTGGGTTGAGAACCAGGAGGCCCACATCTGCCGCCTGTCACGGTTGTGACGTGAGGTAGGTCAGTAATACTCATGATTTTACTGTCATGGGAAATAAAAATGAAAGTAGTAGTAAATTAATTGCTAGTATAAAACCTGTATTGTTCAAGGCAAGTACTGCATACAGTAGAGAATATGGAAGGAAGAGTCTCATATTGTTTGTATGTCAATAAAAGTGTAATATCCTGACAAAATAGGTCTAACTGCTGGACTGTGTGTGTATATTCTGGTATCATATGGTAATGTAGATTTGCAATCATGTAATAATACTTTAGTATTAAGCACTGTTACCCTCACCATGCACCATAAATTGAATGTGTAAGAATTCCTGTATATGACAGGTATAATCCCCAGTGGCCATTTAGTACAACTGAGAGACACATAGACAGTAAACAGCGAAAATGCAGACAACAAACACTGAATAGCACATGCAACTGAGATTTGAACTATTTTATTAGTACACACAGCCATGGTTCGAATCCTGCCAGTGGTAGTAGTCTGCATACAGAATCATAGCCCACAAATGTACAGATATGTCCAGAATGTCTATTAAAGTGGCCCATATATCATGCTTATCAACCTTTCCCCCTAGGAAATCAGTGGGATGATCCCAGACATATAGGCAGCAAACAGGAAATACAACTGATTGACACATATCTATGACAACAAACCTGGCACACTAGCAACTCCCCAATACCTTATGTGACTAAGAAGCCACGTATGTCCCATTTACACCCCATCCTGTTAAGCTGTGGTCAGAGTGTGTACAGTAACAGAGTGAGATGTATGTGCATAATAGTAATGTGGAACCTGGTACTGTGTATGGGAACATTCAGGTAGTGCTAATAAACATTCCTCCCACAGGTCTGTCAGATACTAACACTGTGCCCAGAAATACAAGAATGATATGTGGTTGCTCTGAATAATGAGGTATTACACATCACTGTCACCCACACTGTCCTACAACATATAACTGTCTAGGAAATCTGTATAAGAATGTTGTTATACAAAGTCAGAATGCATAAGCACAGGGGATTAATAAGACAGAAAGCAAATTGGAGATATACAGCAATATCTATATAGCAGACACAACTGTGATGGGCAGTGTTTAAGTTGTAGCAGACAGAATCCTGGGAGTGGAATTAGACTGCATACAGATTCATACCCCACAACTGTACACATGAGGCCAGAATGTCCAGTATATGCACTCATATCTGCTGCCTGTCCCCCTGTCCCCCTGGTAAGTCTGTGGGATGATCCCAGATCTGTAGCCAGCAAACAGGGAATACAAGTGATTGTCAACCATCATGAAAACACACATGTCACTGTAGCAACCCCGGAAACTGGTAGGAAAGTAATATTTCAAGTATGGCCTATCTACACTCCCATGTTGTCAAGCTGTGACCAGAGTGTCTACAGTAACAGAGTGAGATGGATGTGCATAATACTAATCTGTAATCTGGAACCTTGTGTGGCAACAGTCAGGTAGTGCTAACAAACATTGCTCCCAACAGGTACATTGGATACGAACCCTGTGCTAAGAAATACAGAACAATATAACCTGTACTGGTACCATCCACCCTGGTATTGTAGGGGATTGTGACTATTTCAGTTTCTCTGAATAAAGTATCACTGGTAACTGTCATCCACACTGTGCTACATAATATAACTGTGTAAGAAAGCATGTATATGGGTGTGTCAGGTCATTAAAGGTGAAAGAGGGCAATATTCTAGACATGCCCAGGCACACAAGCATGTGGTCAACACATGGCCAGAGTCTGAGTAGAAAGGGTTGGATGGCATAGTGCAAAACATCAACCCAGAATCCGGGAGTATGTGTACAGTTAGTCAGTGTTAACAAACATTCCCTCCATAGGTATACCAGGTAAGAGGTGTATACTGCAGGTAAAACTGGTTCATGTCTAATGATGTTGACAGCCATATCAGTGTCCAATATAGGTCTATAGGGTAGTGTAGTAAGACATGTAAGGTACAGATAACAGCACTGACTAGGAAAGTAATGTGGAGTACAGGAATACACTACTTGTTAATTGACATCTGTCTCTCCCCCCACCTTATCTCCAACAATAATCAACATACTCACCCCAACTGGTATGTACTAACTCTGATACTTTCCAATTGTTTGGTAATATTTTAATGGTTCCCATGCATGTGCCATATTGTATTATTCCAACATTGTTGGCATGGTGCCATCAATGCACCTGCATGCTGTTTTTATTACCACTGTGGTCCCATATATGCATGTGTTTTGTTTTCTATGCATCTGTTCCGTATCTGGTGTCTGGGTTAATGGGAATATGTACGCATGCTGTTATACCTAACCCTGGAATGTGTTGACTATTATTAATCCATATATGATGTTGAAATCTAAACACTATAGCACGCTTGGGAAGGCCAGTCCCAGCAGACCCACCTGTCCCACCTCAGCTGGCCGAGGCACCGGGCACCAGCATGTCTGGGGACCAATCCCGCAACTCCCTGTCCATTGGTCCTGCACCACCTTCGGGTGGAACTGCCTCAGATGATGGGGCTCGTCCCCCCAGGGAGTGGGCACAGACAGGCACCTGTCACCAGGTCAGGCTCGTGGTGCGTAGAGCAATCAACGAGCAGTTTGGTGATCTTCTACGCCAGCTTGAGGGCCGCGTGTCACAGTTAGAGAGTCAGCCTGGCTCTGTGGCTCAGCCCCCAGCACAGCCACCTTCGGGGCAGTGAAGGTACAGTGGTGACTGCCAATGGGTGGGGACTTGATTCCCACTGTTACCACTAGGGGGTTGTGGGTTTTGAAAAAATTTTTCCCCATTTTAACCCCTCCCAAAAT